>NW_027422414.1:0-99691 GCF_037893015.1 Macrotis lagotis
CTGCATTGCCTAGCCTTGCGTTGTCGTGCCTTAGCCTTATCTCGCCTGACCGTGCCTTCCTTTGCTTTAAGCTTTCCTTGCATTGTCGTGCATTGCCTAGCCTTGCGTTGTCGTGCATTAGCCTTGCCTAGCCTCACCGTGCCTTGCCTTGCGTTACCCTTTCCTTGCCTTGCCATGCATTGCCTAGCGGTGCGTTGTCGTGCCTTAGCCTTGTTTCCCCTTGCCGTGGCGTGCCTTTTGTTACACTTGCCTTTCCTGGCTTTGACTTGCCTTACTTTCCTTCCGTTACTCTTTCCTTGCCTTGCCGTGCATTGCCTAGCCTTGCATTGTCGTGCCTTATCCTTGCCTCACCTGACCGTGCCTTCCCCTGCGTTACCCTTTCCTTGCCTTGCCGGGCATTGCCTAGCCCTGCGTTGCCGTGCCTTAGCCTTGTTACCCCTTGCCGTGCCGTTCCTTCCGGTACCCTTGCCTTCCCTTGCTTTCCCTTGCCTTCCTTGCGTTCCGTTACTCTTTGCTTGCTTTCCGTCCATTGCCTAGCCTTGCATTGTCGTGCCTTATCCTTGCCTCACCTGACCGTGCCTTCCCCTGCGTTACCCTTTCCTTGCCTTGCCGGGCATTGCCTAGCCCCGCGTTGCCGTGCCTTAGCCTTGTCACCCCTTGCCGTGCCGTTCCTTCCGTTACCCTTGCCTTCCCTTGCTTTCCCTTTCCTTCCTTGCATTCCGTTACTCCTTGCTTGCTTTCCGTGCATTGCCTAGCCTTGCGTTGGCTTTCCTTAGCCTTGCCTCGCCTGACCGTGCTTTCCCATGCGTTACCCTTTCCTTGCCTTGCCGTGCATTGCCTAGCGTGCGTTGTCGTGCCTTAGCCTTGTTTCCCCTTGCCGTGCCGTTCCTTCCGTTACACTTGCCTTTCTTTGCTTTCCCTTGCCTTCCTTACCTTCCGTTACTCTTTGCTTGCCTTCCGTGCATTGCCAAGCCTTGCGTTGTCGTGCCTTAGCCTTGCCTCCCCTGACCGTGCTTTCCCATGCGTTACCCTTTCCTTGTCTTGCCGTGCATTGCCTAGCGTGCGTTGTCGTGCCTTAGACTTGTTTCCCCTTGCCGTGCCGTTCCTTCCGTTACCATTGCCTTTCCTTGCTTTCCCTTGCCTTCCTTACCTTCCGTTACTCTTTGCTTGCCTTCCCTGCATTGCCTAGCCTTGCGTTGTCGTGCCTTAGCCTTATCTCGCCTGACCTTGCCTTCCTTTGCTTTAAGCTTTCCTTGCATTGTCGTGCATTGCCTAGCCTTGCGTTGTCGTGCATTAGCCTTGCCTAGCCTCACCGTGCCTTGCCTTGCGTTACCCTTTCCTTGCCTTGCCGTGCATTTCCTTCCCGTGTGTTGTCGTGCCTTAGCCTTGTTTCCCCTTGCCGTTGCGTGCCTTTTGTTACACTTGCCTTGCCTGGCTTTGCCTTGCCTTCCTTTCCTTCCGTTACTCTTTGCTTGCCTTGCCGTGCATTGCCTAGCCCTGCGTTGTCGTGCCTTAGCCTTCTTACCCCTTGTCGTGCCGTTCCTTCCGTTACCCTTGCCTTCCCTTGCTTTCCCTTGCCTTCCTTGCCTTCCGTTACTCTTTGCTTGCTTTCCGTGCATTGCCTAGCCTTGATTTGTCATGCCTTAGCCTTGCCTCGCCTGACCGTGCTTTCCCATGCGTTACCCTTTCCTTGCCTTGCCGTGCATTGCCTAGCGTGCGTTGTCGTGCCTTAGCCTTGTTTCCCCGTGCCGTGCCGTTCCTTCCGTTACACTTGCCTTCCCTTGCTTTCCCTTGCCTTCCTTGCGTTCCGTTACTCTTTGCTTGCTTTCCGTGCATTGCCTAGCCTTGCGTTGTCATGCCTTAGGCTTGCCTCCCCTGACCGTTCTTTCCCATGCGTTACCCTTTCCTTCCCTTGCCGTGCATTGCCTAGCCGTGCGTTGTCGTGCCTTAGCCTTGTTTCCCCTTGCCGTGCCGTGCCTTTTGTTACACTTGCCTTTCCTGGCTTTGACTTGCCTTCCTTTCCTTCCGTTACTCTTTCCTTGCCTTGCCGTGCATTGCCTAGCCTTGCATTGTCGTGCCTTATCCTTGCCTCACCTGACCGTGCCTTCCCCTGCGTTACCCTTTCCTTGCCTTGCCGTGCATTGCCTAGCCCTGCGTTGCCGTGCCTTAGCCTTGTTACCCCTTGCCGTGCCGTTCCGTCCTTTAGCCTTGCCTTCCCTTGCTTTCCCTTGCCTTCCTTGCGTTCCGTTACTCTTTGCTTGCTTTCCGTGCATTGCCTAGCCATGCGTTGTCATGCCTTAGCCTTGCATCGCCTGACCGTGCTTTCCCATGCGTTACCCTTTCCTTGCCTTTCCGTGCATAGCCTAGCCGTGCGTTGTCGTGCCTTAGCCTTGTTTCCCCTTGCCGTGCCGTTCCTTCCGTTACACTTGCCTTTCCTTCCTTTCCCTTGGCTTCCTTACCTTCCGTTACTCTTTGCTTGCCTTCCGTGCATTGCCTAGCCTTGCGTTGTCGTGCCTTAGCGTTGCCTCGCCTGACCGTGCTTTCAAATGCGTTACCCTTTCCTTGCCTTGCCGTTCATTGCCTAGCGTTCGGTGTCGTGCCTTAGACTTGTTTCCCCTTGCCGTCCCGTTCCTTCCGTTACCCTGGCCTTTCCTTCCTTTTCCTTGCCTTGCTTACCTTCCGTTACCCTTTGCTTGCCTTCCCTGAATTTCCTAGCCGTGCCTTGTCGTGCCTTAGCCTTATCTCGCCTGCCCTTGCCTTCCTTTGCTTTAAGTTTCCTTGCATTGTCGTGCATTGCCTAGCCTTGCGTTGTCGTGCATTAGCCTTGCCTAGCCTCACCGTGCCTTGCCTTGCGTTACTCTTTCCTTGCCTTGCCATGCATTGCCTAGCCGTGCGTTGTCGTGCCTTAGCCTTGTTTCCCCTTGCCGTGCCGTTCCTTCCGTTACCCTTGCCTTGCCTTGCTTTCACTTGCCTTCCTTTCCTTCCGTTACTCTTTCCTTGCCTTGCCGTGCATTGCCTAGCCTTGCATTGTCGTGCCTTATCCTTGCCTCACCTGACCGTGCCTTCCCCTGCGTTACCCTTTCCTTGCCTTGCCGGGCATTGCCTAGCCCTGCGTTGCCGTGCCTTAGCCTTGTTACCCCTTGCCGTGCCGTTCCTTCCGTTACCCTTGCCTTCCCTTGCTTTCCCTTTCCTTCCTTGCATTCCGTTACTCCTTGCTTGCTTTCCGTGCATTGCCTAGCCTTGCGTTGGCTTTCCTTAGCCTTGCCTCGCCTGACCGTGCTTTCCCATGCGTTACCCTTTCCTTGCCTTGCCGTGCATTGCCTAGCGTGCGTTGTCGTGCCTTAGCCTTGTTTCCCCTTGCCGTGCCGTTCCTTCCGTTACACTTGCCTTTCTTTGCTTTCCCTTGCCTTCCTTACCTTCCGTTACTCTTTGCTTGCCTTCCGTGCATTGCCAAGCCTTGCGTTGTCGTGCTTTAGCCTTGCCTCCCCTGACCGTGCTTTCCCATGCGTTACCCTTTCCTTGTCTTGCCGTGCATTGCCTAGCGTGCGTTGTCGTGCCTTAGACTTGTTTCCCCTTGCCGTGCCGTTCCTTCCGTTACCATTGCCTTTCCTTGCTTTCCCTTGCCTTCCTTACCTTCCGTTACTCTTTGCTTGCCTTCCCTGCATTGCCTAGCCTTGCGTTGTCGTGCCTTAGCCTTATCTCGCCTGACCTTGCCTTCCTTTGCTTTAAGCTTTCCTTGCATTGTCGTGCATTGCCTAGCCTTGCGTTGTCGTGCATTAGCCTTGCCTAGCCTCACCGTGCCTTGCCTTGCGTTACCCTTTCCTTGCCTTACCGTGCATTTCCTTCCCGTGTGTTGTCGTGCCTTAGCCTTGTTTCCCCTTGCCGTTGCGTGCCTTTTGTTACACTTGCCTTGCCTGGCTTTGCCTTGCCTTCCTTTCCTTCCGTTACTCTTTGCTTGCCTTGCCGTGCATTGCCTAGCCCTGCGTTGTCGTGCCTTAGCCTTGTTACCCCCTTGCCGTGCCGTTCCTTCCGTTACCCTTGCCTTCCCTTGCTTTCCCTTGCCTTCCTTGCGTTCCGTTACTCTTTGCTTGCTTTCCGTTCATTGCCTAGCCTTGCGTTGTCATGCCTTAGCCTTGCCTCGCCTGACCGTGCTTTCCCATGCGTTACCCTTTCCTTGCCTTGCCGTGCATTGCCTAGCGTGCGTTGTCGTGCCTTAGCCTTGTTTCCCCGTGCCGTGCCGTTCCTTCCGTTACACTTGCCTTTCCTTGCTTTCCCTTGCCTTCCTTACCTTCCGTTACTCTTTCCTTGCCTTCCGTGCATTGCCTAGCCTTGCGTTGTCGTGCCTTAGCCTTGCCTCGCCTGACCGTGCTTTCCCATGCGTTACCCTTTCCTTGCCTTGCCGTTCATTGCCTAGCGTTCGGTGTCGTGCCTGAGACTTGTTCCCCCTTGCCGTGCCGTTCCTTCCGTTACCCTTGCCTTTCCTTGCTTTCCCTTGCCTTCCTTGCGTTCCGTTACTCTTTGCTTGCTTTCCGTGCATTGCCTAGCCTTGCGTTGTCATGCCTTAGCCTTGCCTCGCCTGACCGTGCTTTCCCATGCGTTACCCTTTCCTTGCCTTGCCGTGCATTGCCTAGCGTGCGTTGTCGTGCCTTAGCCTTGTTTCCCCTTGCCGTGCCGTTCCTTCCGTTACCCTTGCCTTTCCTTGCTTTCCCTTGCCTTCCTTACCTTCCGTTACTCTTTGCTTGCCTTGCCGTGCATTTCCTAGCCGTGTGTTGTCGTGCCTTAGCCTTGTTTCCCCTTGCCGTTGCGTGCCTTTTGTTACACTTGCCTTGCCTGGCTTTGCCTTGCCTTCCTTACCTTCCGTTACTCTTTGCTTGCCTTCCGTGCATTGCCAAGCCTTGCGTTGTCGTGCCTTAGCCTTGCCTCCCCTGACCGTGCTTTCACATGCGTTACCCTTTCCTTGCCTTGCCGTGCATTGCCTAGCGTGCGTTGTCGTGCCTTAGACTTGTTTCCCCTTGCCGTGCCGTTCCTTCCGTTACCATTGCCTTTCCTTGCTTTCCCTTGCCTTCCTTACCTTCCGTTACTCTTTGCTTGCCTTCCCTGCATTGCCTAGCCTTGCGTTGTCGTGCCTTAGCCTTATCTCGCCTGACCGTGCCTTCCATTGCTTTAAGCTTTACTTGCATTGTCGTGCATTGCCTAGCCTTGCGTTGTCGTGCATTAGCCTTGCCTAGCCTCACCGTGCCTTGCCTTGCGTTACCCTTTCCTTGCCTTGCCGTGCATTGCCTAGCCTTGCATTGTCGTGCCTTATCCTTGCCTCACCTGACCGTGCCTTCCCCTGCGTTACCCTTTCCTTTCCTTGTCGTGCATTGCCTAGCCCTGCGTTGCCGTGCCTTAGCCTTGTTACCCCTTGCCGTGCCGTTCCTTCCTTTAGCCTTGCCTTCTCTTGCTTTCCCTTGCCTTCCTTGCGTTCCGTTACTCTTTGCTTGCTTTCCGTGCATTGCCTAGCCATGCGTTGTCATGCCTTAGCCTTGCATCGCCTGACCGTGCTTTCCCATGCGTTACCCTTTCCTTGCCTTTCCGTGCATTGCCTAGCCGTGCGTTGTCGTGCCTTAGCCTTGTTTCCCCTTGCCGTGCCGTTCCTTCCGTTACACTTGCCTTTCCTTCCTTTCCCTTGCCTTCCTTACCTTCCGTTACTCTTTGCTTGCCTTCCGTGCATTGCCTACCCTTGCGTTGTCGTGCCTTAGCGTTGCCTCGCCTGACCGTGCTTTCAAATGCGTTACCCTTTCCTTCCCTTGCCGTTCATTGCCTAGCGTTCGGTGTCGTGCCTTAGACTTGTTTCCCCTTGCCGTCCCGTTCCTTCCGTTACCCTGGCCTTTCCTTCCTTTTCCTTGCCTTGCTTACCTTCCGTTACCCTTTGCTTGCCTTCCCTGAATTTCCTAGCCGTGCCTTGTCGTGCCTTAGCCTTATCTCGCCTGCCCTTGCCTTCCTTTGCTTTAAGTTTCCTTGCATTGTCGTGCATTGCCTAGCCTTGCGTTGTCGTGCCTTAGCCTTGCCTCGCCTGAACGTGCTTTCCCATGCGTTACCCTTTCCTTGCCTTGCCGTGCATTGCCTAGCCTACGTTGCCGTGCCTTAGCCTTGTTTCCCCTTGCCGTGCCGTTCCTTCCATTACCCTTGCCTTCCCTTGCTTTCCCTTGCCTTCCTTGCGTTCCGTTACTCTTTGCTTGCTTTCCGTGCATTGCCTAGCCTTGCGTTGTCATGCCTTAGCCTTGCCTCGCCTGACCGTGCTTTCCCATGCGTTACCCTTTCCTTGCCTTGCCGTGCATTGCCTAGCGTGCGTTGTCGTGCCTTAGCATTGTTTCCCCTTGCCGTGCCGTTCCTTCCGTTACACTTGCCTTTCTTTGCTTTCCCTTGCCTTCCTTACCTTCCGTTACTCTTTGCTTGCCTTCCGTGCATTGCCAAGCCTTGCGTTGTCGTGCCTTAGCCCTGCCTCCCCTGACCGTGCTTTCCCATGCGTTACCCTTTCCTTGCCTTGCCGTTCATTGCCTAGCGTTCGGTGTCGTGCCTTAGACTTGTTCCCCCTTGCCGTGCCGTTCCTTCCGTTACCCTTGCCTTTCCTTGCTTTTCCTTGCCTTCCTTACCTTCCGTTACTCTTTGCTTGCCTTCCCTGAATTGCCTAGCCTTGCGTTGTCGTGCCTTTGCCTTATCTCGCCTGACCTTGCCTTCCTTTGCTTTAAGCTTTCCTTGCATTGTCGTGCATTGCCTAGCATTGCGTTTCCGTGCATTAGCCTTGCCTAGCCTCACCGTGCCTTGCCTTGCGTTACTCTTTGCTTGCCTTGCCGTGCATTGCCTAGCCGTGCGTTGTCGTGCCTTAGCCTTGTTTCCCCTTGCCGTGCCGTTCCTTCCGTTACACTTGCCTTTCTTTGCTTTCCCTTGCCTTCCTTACCTTCCGTTACTCTTTGCTTGCCTTCCGTGCATTGCCTAGCCCTGCGTTGTCGTGCCTTAGCCTTGTTACCCCTTGCCGTGCCGTTCCTTCCGTTACCCTTGCCTTCCCTTGCTTTCCCTTGCCTTCCTTGCGTTCCGTTACTCTTTGCTTCCTTTCCGTGCATTGCCTAGCCTTGCGTTGTCATGCCTTAGCCTTGCCTCGCCTGACCGTGCTTTCCCATGCGTTACACTTTCCTTGCCTTGCCGTGCATTGCCTAGCGTGCGTTGTCGTGCCTTAGCCTTGTTTCCCCTTGCCGTGCCGTTCCTTCCGTTTCCATTGACTTTCCTTGCTTTCCTTTGCCTTCCTTACCTTCCGTTACTCTTTGCTTGTCTTCCGTACATTGCCTAGCCTTGTGTTGTCGTGCCTTAGCCTTATCTCGACTCACCGTGCCTTCCTTTGCTTTAAGCTTTCCTTGCATTGTCGTGCATTGCCTAGCCTTGCGTTGTCGTGCATTAACCTTGCCTAGCCTCACCGTGCCTTGCCTTGCGTTACCCTTTCCTTGCCTTGCCGTGCATTTCCTAGCCGTGTGTTGTCGTGCCTTAGCCTTGTTACCCCTTGCCGTGCCGTTCCTTCCGTTACCCTTGCCTTCCCTTGCTTTCCCTTTCCTTCCTTGCATTCCGTTACTCTTTGCTTGCTTTCCGTGCATTGCCTAGCCTTGCGTTGTCATGCCTTAGGCTTGCCTCCCCTGACCGTTCTTTCCCATGCGTTACCCTTTCCTTCCCTTGCCGTGCATTGCCTAGCCGTGCGTTGTCGTGCCTTAGCCTTGTTTCCCCTTGCCGTGACGTGCCTTTTGTTACACTTGCCTTTCCTGGCTTTGACTTGCCTTCCTTTCCTTCCGTTACTCTTTCCTTGCCTTGCCGTGCATTGCCTAGCCCTGCGTTGTCGTGCCTTAGCCTTGCCTCACCTGACCGTGCCTTCCCCTGCGTTACCCTTTCCTTGCCTTGCCGTGCATTGCCTAGCCCTGCGTTGCCGTGCCTTAGCCTTGTTACCCCTTGCCGTGCCGTTCCTTCCTTTAGCCTTGCCTTCCCTTGCTTTCCCTTGCCTTCCTTGCGTTCCGTTACTCTTTGCTTGCCTTCCGTGCATTGCCTAGCCTTGCGTTGTCGTGCCTTAGCGTTGCCTCGCCTGACCGTGCTTTCAAATGCGTTACCCTTTCCTTGCCTTGCCGTTCATTGCCTAGCGTTCGGTGTCGTGCCTTAGACTTGTTTCCCCTTGCCGTCCCGTTCCTTCCGTTGCCCTGGCCTTTCCTTCCTTTTCCTTGCCTTGCTTACCTTCCGTTACCCTTTGCTTGCCTTCCCTGAATTTCCTAGCCGTGCCTTGTCGTGCCTTAGCCTTATCTCGCCTGCCCTTGCCTTCCTTTGCTTTAAGTTTCCTTGCATTGTCGTGCATTGCCTAGCCTTGCGTTGTCGTGCATTAGCCTTGCCTAGCCTCACCGTGCCTTGCCTTGCGTTACCCTTTCCTTGCCTTGCCATGCATTGCCTAGCCGTGCGTTGTCGTGCCTTAGCCTTGTTTCCCCTTGCCGTGGCGTGCCTTTTGTTACACTTGCCTTTCCTGGCTTTGACTTGCCTACCTTTCCTTCCGTTACTCTTTCCTTGCCTTGCCGTGCATTGCCTAGCCTTGCATTGTCGTGCCTTATCCTTGCCTCTCCTGACCGTGCCTTCCCCTGCGTTACCCTTTCCTTGCCTTGCCGGTCATTGCCTAGCCCTGCGTTGCCGTGCCTTAGCCTTGTTACCCCTTGCCGTGCCGTTCCTTCCGTTACCCTTGCCTTCCCTTGCTTTCCCTTTCCTTCCTTGCATTCCGTTACTCCTTGCTTGCTTTCCGTGCATTGCCTAGCCTTGCGTTGGCTTTCCTTAGCCTTGCCTCGCCTGACCGTGCTTTCCCATGCGTTACCCTTTCCTTGCCTTGCCGTGCATTGCCTAGCGTGCGTTGTCGTGCCTTAGCCTTGTTTCCCCTTGCCGTGCCGTTCCTTCCGTTACACTTGCCTTTCTTTGCTTTCCCTTGCCTTCCTTACCTTCCGTTACTCTTTGCTTGCCTTCCGTGCATTGCCAAGCCTTGCGTTGTCGTGCCTTAGCCTTGCCTCCCCTGACCGTGCTTTCCCATGCGTTACCCTTTCCTTGTCTTGCCGTGCATTGCCTAGCGTGCGTTGTCGTGCCTTAGACTTGTTTCCCCTTGCCGTGCCGTTCCTTCCGTTACCATTGCCTTTCCTTGCTTTCCCTTGCCTTCCTTACCTTCCGTTACTCTTTGCTTGCCTTCCCTGCATTGCCTAGCCTTGCGTTGTCGCGCCTTAACCTTATCTCGCCTGACCTTGCCTTCCTTTGCTTTAAGCTTTCCTTGCATTGTCGTGCATTGCCTAGCCTTGCGTTGTCGTGCATTAGCCTTGCTTTGCCTCACCGTGCCTTGCCTTGCGTTACCCTTTCCTTGCCTTGCCGAGCATTTCCTTCCCGTGTGTTGTCGTGCCTTAGCCTTGTTTCCCCTTGCCGTTGCGTGCCTTTTGTTACACTTGCCTTGCCTGGCTTTGCCTTGCCTTCCTTTCCTTCCGTTACTCTTTGCTTGCCTTGCCGTGCATTGCCTAGTGTTGTCGTGCCTTAGCCTTGTTACCCCTTGCCGTGCCGTTCCTTCCGTTACCCTTGCCTTCCCTTGCTTTCCCTTGCCTTCCTTGCGTTCCGTTACTCTTTGCTTGCTTTCCGTGCATTGCCTAGCCTTGCGTTGTCATGCCTTAGCCTTGCCTCGCCTGACCGTGCTTTCCCATGCGTTACCCTTTCCTTGCCTTGCCGTGCATTGCCTAGCGTGCGTTGTCGTGCCTTAGCCTTGTTTCCCCGTGCCGTGCCGTTCCTTCCGTTACACTTGCCTTTCCTTGCTTTCCCTTGCCTTCCTTACCTTCCGTTACTCTTTCCTTGCCTTCCGTGCATTGCCTAGCCTTGCGTTGTCGTGCCTTAGCCTTGCCTCGCCTGACCGTGCTTTCCCATGCGTTACCCTTTCCTTGCCTTGCCGTTCATTGCCTAGCGTTCGGTGTCGTGCCTGAGACTTGTTCCCCCTTGCCGTGCCGTTCCTTCCGTTACCCTTGCCTTTCCTTGCTTTTCCTTGCCTTGCTTACCTTCCGTTACTCTTTGCTTGCCTTCCCTGAATTGCCTAGCCTTGCGTTGTCGTGCCTTTGCCTTATCTCGCCTGACCTTGCCTTCCTTTGCTTTAAGCTTTCCTTGCATTGTCGTGCATTGCCTAGCCTTGCGTTTTCGTGCATTAGCCTTGTCTAGCCTCACCGTGCCTTGCCTTGCGTTACCCTTTGCTTGCCTTGCCGTGCATTGCCTAGCCGTGCGTTGTCGTGCCTTAGCCTTGTTTCCCCTTGCCGTGCAGTTCCTTCCGTTACACTTGCCTTTCTTTGCTTTCCCTTGCCTTCCTTACCTTCCGTTACTCTTTGCTTGCCTTCCGTGCATTGCCTAGCCTTGCGTTGTCGTGCCTTAGCCTTGCCTCGCCTGAACGTGCTTTCCCATGCGTTACCCTTTACTTGCCTTGCCGTGCATTGCCCAGCCTGCGTTGCCGTGCCTTAGCCTTGTTTCCCCTTGCCGTGCAGTTCCTTCCGTTACCCTTGCCTTTCCTTGCTTTTCCTTGCCTTGCTTACCTTCCGTTACTCTTTGCTTCCCTTCCCTGCATTGCCTAGCCTTGCGTTGTCGTGCCTTAGCCTTATCTCGCCTGACCGTGCCTTCCTTTGCTTTAAGGTTTCCTTGCATTGTCGTGCATTGCCTAGCCTTGCGTTGTCGTGCATTAGCCTTGCCTAGCCTCACCGTGCCTTGCCGTGCGTTACCCTTTCCTTGCCTTGCCGTGCATTGCCTAGCGTGCGTTGTCGTGCCTTAGCCTTGTTACCCCTTGCCGTGCCGTTCCTTCCGTTACGCTTGCCTTCCCTTGCTTTCCCTTGCTTTCCTTGCGTTCCGTTACTCTTTGCTTGCTTTCCGTGCATTGCCTAGCCTTGCGTTGTCATGCCTTAGGCTTGCCTCGCCTGACCGTGCTTTCCCATGCGTTACCCTTTCCTTGCCTTGCCGTGCATTGCCTAGCGTGCGTTGTCGTGCCTTAGCCTTGTTTCCCCTTGCCGTGCCGTTCCTTCCGTTACACTTGCCTTTCTTTGCTTTCCCTTGCCTTCCTTACCTTCCGTTACTCTTTGCTTGCCTTCCGTGCATTGCCTAGCCTTGCGTTGTCGTGCATTAGCCTTGCCTAGCCTCACCGTGCCTTGCCTTGCGTTACCCTTTCCTTGCCTTGCCGTGCATTGCCTAGCCCTGCGTTGTCGTGCCTTAGCCTTCTTACCCCTTGCCGTGCCGTTCCTTCCGTTACCCTTGCCTTCCCTTGCTTTCCCTTGCCTTCCTTGCGTTCCGTTACTCTTTGCTTGCTTTCCGTGCATTGCCTAGCCTTGCGTTGTCATGCCTTAGCCTTGCCTCGCCTGACCGTGCTTTCCCATGCGTTACCCTTTCCTTGCCTTGCCGTGCATTGCCTAGCGTGCGTTGTCGTGCCTTAGCCTTGTTTCCCCTTGCCGTGCCGTTCCTTCCGTTACACTTGCCTTTCCTTGCTTTCCCTTGCCTTCCTTACCTTCCGTTACTCTTTGCTTGCCTTCCGTGCATTGCCTAGCCTTGCGTTGTCGTGCCTTAGCCTTGCCTCGCCTGACCGTGCTTTCCCATGCGTTACCCTTTCCTTGCCTTGCCGTTCATTGCCTAGCGTTCGGTGTCGTGCCTTAGACTTGTTCCCCCTTGCCGTGCCGTTCCTTCCGTTACCCTTGCCTTTCCTTGCTTTTCCTTGCCTTCCTTACCTTCCGTTACTCTTTGCTTGCCTTCCCTGAATTGCCTAGCCTTGCGTTGTCGTGCCTTTGCCTTATCTCGCCTGACCTTGCCTTCCTTTGCTTTAAGCTTTCCTTGCATTGTCGTGCATTGCCTAGCATTGCGTTTCCGTGCATTAGCCTTGCCTAGCCTCACCGTGCCTTGCCTTGCGTTACCCTTTGCTTGCCTTGCCGTGCATTGCCTAGCCGTGCGTTGTCCTGCCTTAGCCTTGTTTCCCCTTGCCGTGCGGTTCCTTCCGTTACACTTGCCTTTCTTTGCTTTCCCTTTCCTTCCTTACCTTCCATTTCTCTTTGCTTGCCTTTCGTGCATTGCCTAGCCTTGGGTTGTCGTGCCTTAGCCTTGCCTCGCCTGACCGTGCTTTCCCATGCGTTACCCTTTCCTTGCCTTGCCGTGCATTGCCTAGCGTGCGTTGTCGTGCCTTAGCCTTGTTTCCCCGTGCCGTGCCGTTCCTTCCGTTACACTTGCCTTTCCTTGCTTTCCCTTGCCTTCCTTACCTTCCGTTACTCTTTCCTTGCCTTCCGTGCATTGCCTAGCCTTGCGTTGTCGTGCCTTAGCCTTGCCTCGCCTGACCGTGCTTTCCCATGCGTTACCCTTTCCTTGCCTTGCCGTTCATTGCCTAGCGTTCGGTGTCGTGCCTGAGACTTGTTCCCCCTTGCCGTGCCGTTCCTTCCGTTACCCTTGCCTTTCCTTGCTTTTCCTTGCCTTGCTTACCTTCCGTTACTCTTTGCTTCCCTTCCCTGCATTGCCTAGCCTTGCGTTGTCGTGCCTTAGCCTTATCTCGCCTGACCGTGCCTTCCTTTGCTTTAAGCTTTCCTTGCATTGTTGTGCATTGCCTAGCCTTGCGTTGTCGTGCATTAGCCTTGCCTAGCCTCACCGTGACTTGCCTTGCGTTACCCTTTCCTAGCCTTGCCGTGCATTTCCTAGCGTGCGTTGTCGTGCCTTAGCCTTGTTTCCCCTTGCCGTGCCGTTCCTTCCGTTACACTTGCCTTCCCTTGCTTTCCCTTGCCTTCCTTGCCTTCCGTTACTCTTTCCTTGCCTTCCGTGCATTGCCTAGCCTTGCGTTGTCGTGCCTTAGCCTTGCCTCGCCTGACCGTGCTTTCCCATGCGTTACCCTTTCCTTGCCTTGCCGTTCATTGCCTAGCGTTCGGTGCCGTGCCTTAGCCTTGTTTCCCCTTGCCGTGCAGTTCCTTCCGTTACCCTTGCCTTTCCTTGCTTTTCCTTGCCTTGCTTACCTTCCGTTACTCTTTGCTTCCCTTCCCTGCATTGCCTAGCCTTGCGTTGTCGTGCCTTAGCCTTATCTCGCCTGACCGTGCCTTCCTTTGCTTTAAGCTTTCCTTGCATTGTCGTGCATTGCCTAGCCTTGCGTTGTCGTGCATTAGCCTTGCCTAGCCTCACCGTGCCTTGCCTTGCGTTACCCTTTCCTTGCCTTGCCGTACATTGCCTAGCCGTGCGTTGTCGTGCCTTAGCCTTGTTTCCCCTTGCCGTGGCGTGCCTTTTCTTACACTTGCCTTTCCTGGCTTTGACTTGCCTTCCTTTCCTTCCGTTACTCTTTCCTTGCCTTGCCGTGCATTGCCTAGCCTTGCATTGTCGTGCCTTATCCTTGCCTCACCTGACCGTGCCTTCCCCTGCGTTACCCTTTCCTTGCCTTGCCGGGCATTGCCTAGCCCTGCGTTGCCGTGCCTTAGCCTTGTTACCCCTTGCCGTGCCGTTCCTTCCGTTACCCTTGCCTTCCCTTGCTTTCCCTTGCCTTCCTTGCGTTCCGTTACTCTTTGCTTGCTTTCCGTGCATTGCCTAGCCTTGCGTTGTCATGCCTTAGGCTTGCCTCGCCTGACCGTGCTTTCCCATGCGTTACCCTTTCCTTGCCTTGCCGTGCATTGCCTAGCGTTCGGTGTCGTGCCTTAGACTTGTTTCCCCTTGCTGTGCCGTTCCTTCCGTTACCATTGCCTTTCCTTGCTTTCCCTTTCCTTCCTTACCTTCCGTTACTCTTTGCTTGCCTTCCGTGCATTGCCTAGCCTTGCGTTGTCGTGCCTTAGCCTTATCTCGCCTGACCGTGCCTTCCTTTGCTTTAAGCTTTCCTTGCATTGTCGTGCATTGCCTAGCCTTGCGTTGTCGTGCATTAGCCTTGCCTAGCCTCACCGTGCCTTGCCTTGCGTTACCCTTTCCTTGCCTTGCCGTGCATTGCCTAGCCGTGCGTTGTCGTGCCTTAGCCTTGTTTCCCCTTGCCGTGCCGTTCCTTCCGTTACACTTGCCTTTCCTTCCTTTCCCTTGCCTTCCTTACCTTCCGTTACTCTTTGCTTGCCTTCCGTGCATTGCCTAGCCTTGCGTTGTCGTGCCTTAGCGTTGCCTCGCCTGACCGTGCTTTCAAATGCGTTACCCTTTCCTTGCCTTGCCGTTCATTGCCTAGCGTTCGGTGTCGTGCCTTAGACTTGTTTCCCCTTGCCGTCCCGTTCCTTCCGTTGCCCTGGCCTTTCCTTCCTTTTCCTTGCCTTGCTTACCTTCCGTTACCCTTTGCTTGCCTTCCCTCAATTTCCTAGCCGTGCCTTGTCGTGCCTTAGCCTTATCTCGCCTGCCCTTGCCTTCCTTTGCTTTAAGTTTCCTTGCATTGTCGTGCATTGCCTAGCCTTGCGTTGTCGTGCATTAGCCTTGCCTAGCCTCACCGTGCCTTGCCTTGCGTTACCCTTTCCTTGCCTTGCCATGCATTGCCTAGCCGTGCGTTGTCGTGCCTTAGCCTTGTTTCCCCTTGCCGTGGCGTGCCTTTTGTTACACTTGCCTTTCCTGGCTTTGACTTGCCTTCCTTTCCTTCCGTTACTCTTTCCTTGCCTTGCCGTGCATTGCCTAGCCTTGCATTGTCGTGCCTTATCCTTGCCTCACCTGACCGTGCCTTCCCCTGCGTTAGCCTTTCCTTGCCTTGCCGGGCATTGCCTAGCCCTGCGTTGCCGTGCCTTAGCCTTGTTACCCCTTGCCGTGCCGTTCCTTCCGTTACCCTTGCCTTCCCTTGCTTTCCCTTTCCTTCCTTGCATTCCGTTACTCCTTGCTTGCTTTCCGTGCATTGCCTAGCCTTGCGTTGGCTTTCCTTAGCCTTGCCTCGCCTGACCGTGCTTTCCCATGCGTTACCCTTTCCTTGCCTTGCCGTGCATTGCCTAGCGTGCGTTGTCGTGCCTTAGCCTTGTTTCCCCTTGCCGTGCCGTTCCTTCCGTTACACTTGCCTTTCTTTGCTTTCCCTTGCCTTCCTTACCTTCCGTTACTCTTTGCTTGCCTTCCGTGCATTGCCAAGCCTTGCGTTGTCGTGCCTTAGCCTTGCCTCCCCTGACCGTGCTTTCCCATGCGTTACCCTTTCCTTGTCTTGCCGTGCATTGCCTAGCGTGCGTTGTCGTGCCTTAGACTTGTTTCCCCTTGCCGTGCCGTTCCTTCCGTTACCATTGCCTTTCCTTGCTTTCCCTTGCCTTCCTTACCTTCCGTTACTCTTTGCTTGCCTTCCCTGCATTGCCTAGCCTTGCGTTGTCGCGCCTTAGCCTTATCTCGCCTGACCTTGCCTTCCTTTGCTTTAAGCTTTCCTTGCATTGTCGTGCATTGCCTAGCCTTGCGTTGCCGTGCATTAGCCTTGCCTTGCCTCACCGTGCCTTGCCTTGCGTTACCCTTTCCTTGCCTTGCCGTGCATTTCCTTCCCGTGTGTTGTCGTGCCTTAGCCTTGTTTCCCCTTGCCGTTGCGTGCCTTTTGTTACACTTGCCTTGCCTGGCTTTGCCTTGCCTTCCTTTCCTTCCGTTACTCTTTGCTTGCCTTGCCGTGCATTGCCTAGCCCTGCGTTGTCGTGCCTTAGCCTTGTTACCCCTTGCCGTGCCGTTCCTTCCGTTACCCTTGCCTTCCCTTGCTTTCCCTTGCCTTCCTTGCGTTCCGTTACTCTTTGCTTGCTTTCCGTGCATTGCCTAGCCTTGCGTTGTCATGCCTTAGCCTTGCCTCGCCTGACCGTGCTTTCCCATGCGTTACCCTTTCCTTGCCTTGCCGTGCATTGCCTAGCGTGCGTTGTCGTGCCTTAGCCTTGTTTCCCCGTGCCGTGCCGTTCCTTCCGTTACACTTGCCTTTCCTTGCTTTCCCTTGCCTTCCTTACCTTCCGTTACTCTTTCCTTGCCTTCCGTGCATTGCCTAGCCTTGCGTTGTCGTGCCTTAGCCTTGCCTCGCCTGACCGTGCTTTCCCATGCGTTACCCTTTCCTTGCCTTGCCGTTCATTGCCTAGCGTTCGGTGTCGTGCCTGAGACTTGTTCCCCCTTGCCGTGCCGTTCCTTCCGTTACCCTTGCCTTTCCTTGCTTTTCCTTGCCTTGCTTACCTTCCGTTACTCTTTGCTTGCCTTCCCTGAATTGCCTAGCCTTGCGTTGTCGTGCCTTTGCCTTATCTCGCCTGACCTTGCCTTCCTTTGCTTTAAGCTTTCCTTGCATTGTCGTGCATTGCCTAGCCTTGCGTTTTCGTGCATTAGCCTTGTCTAGCCTCACCGTGCCTTGCCTTGCGTTACCCTTTGCTTGCCTTGCCGTGCATTGCCTAGCCGTGCGTTGTCGTGCCTTAGCCTTGTTTCCCCTTGCCGTGCAGTTCCTTCCGTTACACTTGCCTTTCTTTGCTTTCCCTTGCCTTCCTTAACTTCCGTTACTCTTTGCTTGCCTTCCGTGCATTGCCTAGCCTTGCGTTGTCGTGCCTTAGCCTTGCCTCGCCTGAACGTGCTTTCCCCTGCGTTACCCTTTACTTGCCTTGCCGTGCATTGCCCAGCCTGCGTTGCCGTGCCTTAGCCTTGTTTCCCCTTGCCGTGCAGTTCCTTCCGTTACCCTTGCCTTTCCTTGCTTTTCCTTGCCTTGCTTACCTTCCGTTACTCTTTGCTTCCCTTCCCTGCATTGCCTAGCCTTGCGTTGTCGTGCCTTAGCCTTATCTCGCCTGACCGTGCCTTCCTTTGCTTTAAGGTTTCCTTGCATTGTCGTGCATTGCCTAGCCTTGCGTTGTCGTGCATTAGCCTTGCCTAGCCTCACCGTGCCTTGCCGTGCGTTACCCTTTCCTTGCCTTGCCGTGCATTGCCTAGCGTGCGTTGTCGTGCCTTAGCCTTGTTACCCCTTGCCGTGCCGTTCCTTCCGTTACCCTTGCCTTCCCTTGCTTTCCCTTGCTTTCCTTGCGTTCCGTTACTCTTTGCTTGCTTTCCGTGCATTGCCTAGCCTTGCGTTGTCATGCCTTAGGCTTGCCTCGCCTGACCGTGCTTTCCCATGCGTTAACCTTTCCTTGCCTTGCCGTGCATTGCCTAGCGTGCGTTGTCGTGCCTTAGCCTTGTTTCCCCTTGCCGTGCCGTTCCTTCCGTTACACTTGCCTTTCTTTGCTTTCCCTTGCCTTCCTTACCTTCCGTTACTCTTTGCTTGCCTTCCGTGCATTGCCTAGCCTTGCGTTGTCGTGCATTAGCCTTGCCTAGCCTCACCGTGCCTTGCCTTGCGTTACCCTTTCCTTGCCTTGCCGTGCATTGCCTAGCCCTGCGTTGTCGTGCCTTAGCCTTCTTACCCCTTGCCGTGCCGTTCCTTCCGTTACCCTTGCCTTCCCTTGCTTTCCCTTGCCTTCCTTGCGTTCCGTTACTCTTTGCTTGCTTTCCGTGCATTGCCTAGCCTTGCGTTGTCATGCCTTAGCCTTGCCTCGCCTGACCGTGCTTTCCCATGCGTTACCCTTTCCTTGCCTTGCCGTGCATTGCCTAGCGTGCGTTGTCGTGCCTTAGCCTTGTTTCCCCTTGCCGTGCCGTTCCTTCCGTTACACTTGCCTTTCCTTGCTTTCCCTTGCCTTCCTTACCTTCCGTTACTCTTTGCTTGCCTTCCGTGCATTGCCTAGCCTTGCGTTGTCGTGCCTTAGCCTTGCCTCGCCTGACCGTGCTTTCCCATGCGTTACCCTTTCCTTGCCTTGCCGTTCATTGCCTAGCGTTCGGTGTCGTGCCTTAGACTTGTTCCCCCTTGCCGTGCCGTTCCTTCCGTTACCCTTGCCTTTCCTTGCTTTTCCTTGCCTTCCTTACCTTCCGTTACTCTTTGCTTGCCTTCCCTGAATTTCCTAGCCGTGCCTTGTCGTGCCTTAGCCTTATCTCGCCTGCCCTTGCCTTCCTTTGCTTTAAGTTTCCTTGCATTGTCGTGCATTGCCTAGCCTTGCGTTGTCGTGCATTAGCCTTGCCTAGCCTCACCGTGCCTTGCCTTGCGTTACCCTTTCCTTGCCTTGCCATGCATTGCCTAGCCGTGCGTTGTCGTGCCTTAGCCTTGTTTCCCCTTGCCGTGGCGTGCCTTTTGTTACACTTGCCTTTCCTGGCTTTGACTTGCCTTCCTTTCCTTCCGTTACTCTTTCCTTGCCTTGCCGTGCATTGCCTAGCCTTGCATTGTCGTGCCTTATCCTTGCCTCACCTGACCGTGCCTTCCCCTGCGTTAGCCTTTCCTTGCCTTGCCGGGCATTGCCTAGCCCTGCGTTGCCGTGCCTTAGCCTTGTTACCCCTTGCCGTGCCGTTCCTTCCGTTACCCTTGCCTTCCCTTGCTTTCCCTTTCCTTCCTTGCATTCCGTTACTCCTTGCTTGCTTTCCGTGCATTGCCTAGCCTTGCGTTGGCTTTCCTTAGCCTTGCCTCGCCTGACCGTGCTTTCCCATGCGTTACCCTTTCCTTGCCTTGCCGTGCATTGCCTAGCGTGCGTTGTCGTGCCTTAGCCTTGTTTCCCCTTGCCGTGCCGTTCCTTCCGTTACACTTGCCTTTCTTTGCTTTCCCTTGCCTTCCTTACCTTCCGTTACTCTTTGCTTGCCTTCCGTGCATTGCCAAGCCTTGCGTTGTCGTGCCTTAGCCTTGCCTCCCCTGACCGTGCTTTCCCATGCGTTACCCTTTCCTTGTCTTGCCGTGCATTGCCTAGCGTGCGTTGTCGTGCCTTAGACTTGTTTCCCCTTGCCGTGCCGTTCCTTCCGTTACCATTGCCTTTCCTTGCTTTCCCTTGCCTTCCTTACCTTCCGTTACTCTTTGCTTGCCTTCCCTGCATTGCCTAGCCTTGCGTTGTCGCGCCTTAGCCTTATCTCGCCTGACCTTGCCTTCCTTTGCTTTAAGCTTTCCTTGCATTGTCGTGCATTGCCTAGCCTTGCGTTGCCGTGCATTAGCCTTGCCTTGCCTCACCGTGCCTTGCCTTGCGTTACCCTTTCCTTGCCTTGCCGTGCATTTCCTTCCCGTGTGTTGTCGTGCCTTAGCCTTGTTTCCCCTTGCCGTTGCGTGCCTTTTGTTACACTTGCCTTGCCTGGCTTTGCCTTGCCTTCCTTTCCTTCCGTTACTCTTTGCTTGCCTTGCCGTGCATTGCCTAGCCCTGCGTTGTCGTGCCTTAGCCTTGTTACCCCTTGCCGTGCCGTTCCTTCCGTTACCCTTGCCTTCCCTTGCTTTCCCTTGCCTTCCTTGCGTTCCGTTACTCTTTGCTTGCTTTCCGTGCATTGCCTAGCCTTGCGTTGTCATGCCTTAGCCTTGCCTCGCCTGACCGTGCTTTCCCATGCGTTACCCTTTCCTTGCCTTGCCGTGCATTGCCTAGCGTGCGTTGTCGTGCCTTAGCCTTGTTTCCCCGTGCCGTGCCGTTCCTTCCGTTACACTTGCCTTTCCTTGCTTTCCCTTGCCTTCCTTACCTTCCGTTACTCTTTCCTTGCCTTCCGTGCATTGCCTAGCCTTGCGTTTTCGTGCCTTAGCCTTGCCTCGCCTGACCGTGCTTTCCCATGCGTTACCCTTTCCTTGCCTTGCCGTTCATTGCCTAGCGTTCGGTGTCGTGCCTGAGACTTGTTCCCCCTTGCCGTGCCGTTCCTTCCGTTACCCTTGCCTTTCCTTGCTTTTCCTTGCCTTGCTTACCTTCCGTTACTCTTTGCTTGCCTTCCCTGAATTGCCTAGCCTTGCGTTGTCGTGCCTTTGCCTTATCTCGCCTGACCTTGCCTTCCTTTGCTTTAAGCTTTCCTTGCATTGTCGTGCATTGCCTAGCCTTGCGTTTTCGTGCATTAGCCTTGTCTAGCCTCACCGTGCCTTGCCTTGCGTTACCCTTTGCTTGCCTTGCCGTGCATTGCCTAGCCGTGCGTTGTCGTGCCTTAGCCTTGTTTCCCCTTGCCGTGCAGTTCCTTCCGTTACACTTGCCTTTCTTTGCTTTCCCTTGCCTTCCTTAACTTCCGTTACTCTTTGCTTGCCTTCCGTGCATTGCCTAGCCTTGCGTTGTCGTGCCTTAGCCTTGCCTCGCCTGAACGTGCTTTCCCCTGCGTTACCCTTTACTTGCCTTGCCGTGCATTGCCCAGCCTGCGTTGCCGTGCCTTAGCCTTGTTTCCCCTTGCCGTGCAGTTCCTTCCGTTACCCTTGCCTTTCCTTGCTTTTCCTTGCCTTGCTTACCTTCCGTTACTCTTTGCTTCCCTTCCCTGCATTGCCTAGCCTTGCGTTGTCGTGCCTTAGCCTTATCTCGCCTGACCGTGCCTTCCTTTGCTTTAAGGTTTCCTTGCATTGTCGTGCATTGCCTAGCCTTGCGTTGTCGTGCATTAGCCTTGCCTAGCCTCACCGTGCCTTGCCGTGCGTTACCCTTTCCTTGCCTTGCCGTGCATTGCCTAGCGTGCGTTGTCGTGCCTTAGCCTTGTTACCCCTTGCCGTGCCGTTCCTTCCGTTACCCTTGCCTTCCCTTGCTTTCCCTTGCTTTCCTTGCGTTCCGTTACTCTTTGCTTGCTTTCCGTGCATTGCCTAGCCTTGCGTTGTCATGCCTTAGGCTTGCCTCGCCTGACCGTGCTTTCCCATGCGTTAACCTTTCCTTGCCTTGCCGTGCATTGCCTAGCGTGCGTTGTCGTGCCTTAGCCTTGTTTCCCCTTGCCGTGCCGTTCCTTCCGTTACACTTGCCTTTCTTTGCTTTCCCTTGCCTTCCTTACCTTCCGTTACTCTTTGCTTGCCTTCCGTGCATTGCCTAGCCTTGCGTTGTCGTGCATTAGCCTTGCCTAGCCTCACCGTGCCTTGCCTTGCGTTACCCTTTCCTTGCCTTGCCGTGCATTGCCTAGCCCTGCGTTGTCGTGCCTTAGCCTTCTTACCCCTTGCCGTGCCGTTCCTTCCGTTACCCTTGCCTTCCCTTGCTTTCCCTTGCCTTCCTTGCGTTCCGTTACTCTTTGCTTGCTTTCCGTGCATTGCCTAGCCTTGCGTTGTCATGCCTTAGCCTTGCCTCGCCTGACCGTGCTTTCCCATGCGTTACCCTTTCCTTGCCTTGCCGTGCATTGCCTAGCGTGCGTTGTCGTGCCTTAGCCTTGTTTCCCCTTGCCGTGCCGTTCCTTCCGTTACACTTGCCTTTCCTTGCTTTCCCTTGCCTTCCTTACCTTCCGTTACTCTTTGCTTGCCTTCCGTGCATTGCCTAGCCTTGCGTTGTCGTGCCTTAGCCTTGCCTCGCCTGACCGTGCTTTCCCATGCGTTACCCTTTCCTTGCCTTGCCGTTCATTCCCTAGCGTTCGGTGTCGTGCCTTAGACTTGTTCCCCCTTGCCGTGCCGTTCCTTCCGTTACCCTTGCCTTTCCTTGCTTTTCCTTGCCTTCCTTACCTTCCGTTACTCTTTGCTTGCCTTCCCTGAATTGCCTAGCCTTGCGTTGTCGTGCCTTTGCCTTATCTCGCCTGACCTTGCCTTCCTTTGCTTTAAGCTTTCCTTGCATTGTCGTGCATTGCCTAGCATTGCGTTTCCGTGCATTAGCCTTGCCTAGCCTCACCGTGCCTTGCCTTGCGTTACCCTTTGCTTGCCTTGCCGTGCATTGCCTAGCCGTGCGTTGTCCTGCCTTAGCCTTGTTTCCCCTTGCCGTGCGGTTCCTTCCGTTACACTTGCCTTTCTTTGCTTTCCCTTTCCTTCCTTACCTTCCATTTTTCTTTGCTTGCCTTTCGTGCATTGCCTAGCCTTGGGTTGTCGTGCCTTAGCCTTGCCTCGCCTGACCGTGCTTTCCCATGCGTTACCCTTTCCTTGCCTTGCCGTGCATTGCCTAGCGTGCGTTGTCGTGCCTTAGCCTTGTTTCCCCGTGCCGTGCCGTTCCTTCCGTTACACTTGCCTTTCCTTGCTTTCCCTTGCCTTCCATACCTTCCGTTACTCTTTCCTTGCCTTCCGTGCATTGCCTAGCCTTGCGTTGTCGTGCCTTAGCCTTGCCTCGCCTGACCGTGCTTTCCCATGCGTTACCCTTTCCTTGCCTTGCCGTTCATTGCCTAGCGTTCGGTGTCGTGCCTGAGACTTGTTCCCCCTTGCCGTGCCGTTCCTTCCGTTACCCTTGCCTTTCCTTGCTTTTCCTTGCCTTGCTTACCTTCCGTTACTCTTTGCTTCCCTTCCCTGCATTGCCTAGCCTTGCGTTGTCGTGCCTTAGCCTTATCTCGCCTGACCGTGCCTTCCTTTGCTTTAAGCTTTCCTTGCATTGTTGTGCATTGCCTAGCCTTGCGTTGTCGTGCATTAGCCTTGCCTAGCCTCACCGTGACTTGCCTTGCGTTACCCTTTCCTAGCCTTGCCGTGCATTTCCTAGCGTGCGTTGTCGTGCCTTAGCCTTGTTTCCCCTTGCCGTGCCGTTCCTTCCGTTACACTTGCCTTTCCTTGCTTTCCCTTGCCTTCCTTACCTTCCGTTACTCTTTCCTTGCCTTCCGTGCATTGCCTACCTTTGCGTTGTCGTGCCTTAGCCTTGCCTCGCCTGACCGTGCTTTCCCATGCGTTACACTTTCCTTGCCTTGCCGTTCATTGCCTAGCGTTCGGTGTCGTGCCTTAGACTTGTTCCCCCTTGCCGTGCCGTTCCTTCCGTTACCCTTGCCTTTCCTTGCTTTTCCTTGCCTTCCTTACCTTCCGTTACTCTTTGCTTGCCTTCCCTGAATTGCCTAGCCTTGCGTTGTCGTGCCTTTGCCTTATCTCGCCTGACCTTGCCTTCCTTTGCTTTAAGCTTTCCTTGCATTGTCGTGCATTGCCTAGCATTGCGTTTCCGTGCATTTGCCTTGCCTAGCCTCACCGTGCCTTGCCTTGCGTTACCCTTTGCTTGGCTTGCCGTGCATTGCCTAGACGTCCGTTGTCGTGCCTTAGCCTTGTTTCCCCTTGCCGTGCAGTTCCTTCCGTTACACTTGCCTTTCTTTGCTTTCCCTTGCCTTCCTTACCTTCCGTTACTCTTTGCTTGCCTTCCGTGCATTGCCTAGCCTTGCGTTGTCGTGCCTTAGCCTTGCCTCGCCTGAACGTGCTTTCCCATGCGTTACCCTTTCCTTGCCTTGCCGTGCATTGCCCAGCCTGCGTTGCCGTGCCTTAGCCTTGTTTCCCCTTGCCGTGCAGTTCCTTCCGTTACCCTTGCCTTTCCTTGCTTTTCCTTGCCTTGCTTACCTTCCGTTACTCTTTGCTTCCCTTCCCTGCATTGCCTAGCCTTGCGTTGTCGTGCCTTAGCCTTATCTCGCCTGACCGTGCCTTCCTTTGCTTTAAGCTTTCCTTGCATTGTCGTGCATTGCCTAGCCTTGCGTTGTCGTGCATTAGCCTTGCCTAGCCTCACCGTGCCTTGCCTTGCGTTACCCTTTCCTTGCCTTGCCGTACATTGCCTAGCCGTGCGTTGTCGTGCCTTAGCCTTGTTTCCCCTTGCCGTGGCGTGCCTTTTCTTACACTTGCCTTTCCTGGCTTTGACTTGCCTTCCTTTCCTTCCGTTACTCTTTCCTTGCCTTGCCGTGCATTGCCTAGCCTTGCATTGTCGTGCCTTATCCTTGCCTCACCTGACCGTGCCTTCCCCTGCGTTACCCTTTCCTTGCCTTGCCGGGCATTGCCTAGCCCTGCGTTGCCGTGCCTTAGCCTTGTTACCCCTTGCCGTGCCGTTCCTTCCGTTACCCTTGCCTTTCCTTCCTTTCCCTTGCCTTCCTTGCGTTCCGTTACTCTTTGCTTGCCTTCCGTGCATTGCCTAGCCTTGCGTTGTCGTGCCTTAGCGTTGCCTCGCCTGACCGTGCTTTCAAATGCGTTACCCTTTCCTTGCATTGCCGTGCATTGCCTAGCGTGCGTTGTCGTGCCTTAGCGTTGTTTCCCCTTGCCGTGCCGTTCCTTCCGTTACCATTGCCTCCCCTTGCTTTCCCTTGCCTTCCTTGCGTTCCGTTACTCTTTGCTTGCTTTCCGTGCATTGCCTAGCCTTGCGTTGTCGTGCCTTAGCCTTATCTCGCCTGACCGTGCCTTCCTTTGCTTTAAGCTTTCCTTGCATTGTCGTGCATTGCCTAGCCTTGCCTTGTCGTGCATTAGCCTTGCCTAGCCTCACCGTGCCTTGCCTTGCGTTACCCTTTCCTTGCCTTGCCGTGCATTGCCTAGCCGTGCGTTGTCGTGCCTTAGCCTTGTTTCCCCTTGCCGTGGCGTGCCTTTTGTTACACTTGCCTTTCCTGGCTTTGACTTGCCTTCCTTTCCTTCCGTTACTCTTTCCTTGCCTTGCCGTGCATTGCCTAGCCTTGCATTGTCGTGCCTTATCCTTGCCTCACCTGACCGTGTCTTCCCCTGCGTTACCCTTTCCTTGCCTTGCCGGGCATTGCCTAGCCCTGCGTTGCCGTGCCTTAGCCTTGTTACCCCTTGCCGTGCCGTTCCTTCCGTTACCCTTGCCTTCCCTTGCTTTCCCTTGCCTTCCTTGCGTTCCGTTACTCTTTGCTTGCTTTCCGTGCATTGCCTAGCCTTGCGTTGTCATGCCTTAGCCTTGCATCGCCTGACCGTGCTTTCCCATGCGTTACCCTTTCCTTGCCTTTCCGTGCATTGCCTAGCCGTGCGTTGTCGTGCCTTAGCCTTGTTTCCCCTTGCCGTGCCGTTCCTTCCGTTACACTTGCCTTTCCTTCCTTTCCCTTGCCTTCCTTACCTTCCGTTACTCTTTGCTTGCCTTCCGTGCATTGCCTAGCCTTCCGTTGTCGTGCCTTACCGTTGCCTCGCCTGACCGTGCTTTCAAATGCGTTACCCTTTCCTTGCCTTGCCGTGCATTGCCTAGCGTGCTTTGTCGTGCCTTAGCCTTGTTTCCCCTTGCCGTGCCGTTCCTTCCGTTACCATTGCCTTTCCTTGCTTTCCCTTGCCTTCCTTACCTTCCGTTACTCTTTGCTTGCCTTCCGTGCATTGCCTAGCCTTGCGTTGTCGTGCCTTAGCCTTATCTCGCCTGACCGTGCCTTCCTTTGCTTTAAGCTTTCCTTGCATTGTCGTGCATTGCCTAGCCTTGCGTTGTCGTGCATTAACCTTGCCTAGCCTCACCGTGCCTTGCCTTGCGTTACCCTTTCCTTGCCTTGCCGTGCATTTCCTAGCCGTGTGTTGTCGTGCCTTAGCTTTGTTACACCTTACCGTGCCGTTCCTTCCGTTACCCTTGCCTTCCCTTGCTTTCCCTTTCCTTCCTTGCATTCCCTTACTCCTTGCTTGCTTTCCGTGCATTGCCTAGCCTTGCGTTGGCTTTCCTTAGCCTTGCCTCGCCTGACCGTGCTTTCCCATGCGTTACCCTTTCCTTGCCTTGCCGTGCATTGCCTAGCGTGCGTTGTCGTGCCTTAGCCTTGTTTCCCCTTGCCGTGCCGTTCCTTCCGTTACACTTGCCTTTCTTTGCTTTCCCTTGCCTTCCTTACCTTCCGTTACTCTTTGCTTGCCTTCCCTGCATTACCAAGCCTAGCGTTGTCGTGCCTTAGCCTTGCCTCCCCTGACCGTGCTTTCCCTTGCGTTACCCTTTCTTTGCCTTGCCGTGCATTGCCCAGCCTGCGTTGCCGTGCCTTAGGCTTGTTTCCCCTTGCCGTGCAGTTCCTTCCGTTACCCTTGCCTTTCCTTGCTTTTCCTTGCCTTGCTTACCTTCCGTTACTCTTTGCTTCCCTTCCCTGCATTGCCTAGCCTTGCGTTGTCGTGCCTTAGCCTTATCTCGCCTGACCGTGCCTTCCTTTGCTTTAAGCTTTCCTTGCATTGTCGTGCATTGCCTAGCCTTGCGTTGTCGTGCATTATCCTTGCCTAGCCTCACCGTGCCTTGCCTTGCGTTACCCTTTCCTTGCCTTGCCGTGCATTGCCTAGCCGTGCGTTGTCGTGCCTTAGCCTTGTTTCCCCTTGCCGTGGCGTGCCTTTTGTTACACTTGCCTTTCCTGGCTTTGACTTGCCTTCCTTTCCTTCCGTTTGTCTTTCCTTGCCTTGCCGTGCATTGCCTAGCCTTGCATTGTCGTGCCTTATCCTTGCCTCACCTGACCGTGCCTTCCCCTGCGTTACCCTTTCCTTGCCTTGCCGGGCATTGCCTAGCCCTGCGTTGCCGTGGCTTAGCCTTGCTACCCCTTGCCGTGCCGTTCCTTCCGTTACCCTTGCCTCCCCTTGCTTTCCCTTGCCTTCCTTGCGTTCCGTTACTCTTTGCTTGCTTTCCGTGCATTGCCTAGCCTTGCGTTGTCATGCCTTAGGCTTGCCTCGCCTGACCGTGCTTTCCCATGCGTTACCCTTTCCTTGCCTTGCCGTGCATTGCCTAGCGTGCGTTGTCGTGCCTTAGCCTTGTTTCCCCTTGCCGTGCCGTTCCTTCCGTTACACTTGCCTTTCTTTGCTTTCCCTTGCCTTCCTTACCTTCCGTTACTCTTTGCTTGCCTTCCGTGCATTGCCTAGCCTCGCGTTGTCGTGCCTTAGCCTTATCTCGCCTGACCGTGCCTTCCTTTGCTTTAAGCTTTCCTTGCATTGTCGTGCATTGCCTAGCCTTGCGTTGTCGTGCATTAGCCTTGCCCAGCCTCACCGTGCCTTGCCTTGCGTTACCCTTTCCTTGCCTTGCCCTGCATTGCCTAGCCCTGCGTTGTCGTGCCTTAGCCTTGTTTCCCCTTGCCGTGGGGTGCCTTTTGTTACACTTGCCTTTCCTGGCTTTGACTTGCCTTCCTTTCCTTCCGTTACTCTTTCCTTGCCTTGCCGTGCATTGCCTAGCCTTGCATTGTCGTGCCTTATCCTTGCCTCACCTGACCGTGCCTTCCCCTGCGTTACCCTTTCCTTGCCTTGCCGGGCATTGCCTAGCTCTGCGTTGCCGTGCCTTAGCCTTGTTACCCCTTGCCGTGCCGTTCCTTCCGTTACCCTTGCCTTCCCTTGCTTTCCCTTGCCTTCCTTGCGTTCCGTTACTCTTTGCTTGCTTTCCGTGCATTGCCTAGCCTTGCGTTGTCATGCCTTAGCCTTGCATCGCCTGACCGTGCTTTCCCATGCGTTACCCTTTCCTTGCCTTTCCGTGCATTGCCTAGCCGTGCGTTGTCGTGCCTTAGCCTTGTTTCCCCTTGCCGTGCCGTTCCTTCCGTTACACTTGCCTTTCCTTCCTTTCCCTTGCCTTCCTTACCTTCCGTTACTCTTTGCTTGCCTTCCGTGCATTGCCTAGCCTTGCGTTGTCGTGCCTTAGCGTTGCCTCGCCTGACCGTGCTTTCAAATGCGTTACCCTTTCCTTGCATTGCCGTGCATTGCCTAGCGTGCGTTGTCGTGCCTTAGCGTTGTTTCCCCTTGCCGTGCCGTTCCTTCCGTTACCATTGCCTTTCCTTGCTTTCCATTGCCTTCCTTACCTTCCGTTACTCTTTGCTTGCCTTCCGTGCATTGCCTAGCCTTGCGTTGTCGTGCCTTAGCCTTATCTCGCCTGACCGTGCCTTCCTTTGCTTTAAGCTTTCCTTGCATTGTCGTGCATTGCCTAGCCTTGCGTTGTCGTGCATTAACCTTGCCTAGCCTCACCGTGCCTTGCCTTGCGTTACCCCTTCCTTGCCTTGCCGTGCATTTCCTAGCCGTGTGTTGTCGTGCCTTAGCCTTGTTTCCCCTTGCCGTGCCGTTCCTTCCGTTACCCTTGCCTTCCCTTGCTTTCCCTTTCCTTCCTTGCATTCCGTTACTCCTTGCTTGCTTTCCGTGCATTGCCTAGCCTTGCGTTGGCTTTCCTTAGCCTTGCCTCGCCTGACCGTGCTTTCCCATGCGTTACCCTTTCCTTGCCTTGCCGTGCATTGCCTAGCGTGCGTTGTCGTGCCTTAGCCTTGTTTCCCCTTGCCGTGCCGTTCCTTCCGTTACACTTGCCTTTCTTTGCTTTCCCTTGCCTTCCTTACCTTCCGTTACTCTTTGCTTGCCTTCCGTGCATTGCCAAGCCTTGCGTTGTCGTGCCTTAGCCTTGCCTCCCCTGACCGTGCTTTCCCATGCGTTACCCTTTCCTTGCCTTGCCGTGCATTGCCTAGCGTGCGTTGTCGTGCCTTAGGCTTGTTTCCCCTTGCCGTGCCGTTCCTTCCGTTACCATTGCCTTTCCTTGCTTTCCCTTGCCTTCCTTACCTTCCGTTACTCTTTGCTTGCCTTCCCTGCATTGCCTAGCCTTGCGTTGTCGTGCCTTAGCCTTATCTCGCCTGTCCGTGCCTTCCTTTGCTTTAAGCTTTACTTGCATTGTCGTGCATTGCCTAGCCTTGCGTTGTCGTGCATTAGCCTTGCCTAGCCTCACCGTGCCTTGCCTTGCGTTACCCTTTACTTGCCTTGCCTTGAATTTCCTAGCCGTGTGTTGTCGTGCCTTAGCCTTGTTTCCCCTTGCCGTTGCGTGCCTTTTGTTACACTTGCCTTGCCTGGCTTTGCCTTGCCTTCCTTTCCTTCCGTTACTCTTTCCTTGCCTTGCCGTGCATTGCCTAGCCTTGCATTGTCGTGCCTTATCCTTGCCTCACCTGTCCGTGCCTTCCCCTGCGTTACCCTTTCCTTGCCTTGCCGTGCATTGCCTAGCCCTCCGTTGTCGTGCCTTAGCCTTGTTACCCCTTGCCATGCCGTTCCTTCCGTTACCCTTGCCTCCCCTTGCTTTCCCTTGCCTTCCTTGCGTTCCGTTACTCTTTGCTTGCTTTCCGTGCATTGCCTAGCCTTGCGTTGTCATGCCTTAGGCTTGCCTCGCCTGACCGTGCTTTCCCATGCGTTACCCTTTCCTTGCCTTGCCGTGCATTGCCTAGCGTGCGTTGTCGTGCCTTAGCCTTGTTTCCCCTTGCCGTGCCGTTCCTTCCGTTACACTTGCCTTTCTTTGCTTTCCCTTGCCTTCCTTACCTTCCGTTACTCTTTGCTTGCCTTCCGTGCATTGCCTAGCCTTGCGTTGTCGTGCCTTAGCCTTGCCTCGCCTGAACGTGCTTTCCCATGCGTTACCCTTTCCTTGCCTTGCCGTGCATTGCCCAGCCTGCGTTGCCGTGCCTTAGCCTTGTTTCCCCTTGCCGTGCAGTTCCTTCCGTTACCCTTGCCTTTCCTTGCTTTTCCTTGCCTTTCTTACCTTCCGTTACTCTTTGCTTCCCTTCCCTGCATTGCCTAGCCTTGCGTTGTCGTGCCTTAGCCTTATCTCGCCTGACCGTGCCTTCCTTTGCTTTAAGCTTTCCTTGCATTGTCGTGCATTGCCTAGCCTTGCGTTGGCTTTCCTTAGCCTTGCCTCGCCTGACCGTGCTTTCCAATGCGTTACCCTTTCCTTGCCTTGCCGTGCATTGCCTAGCGTGCGTTGTCGTGCCTTAGCCTTGTTTCCCCTTGCCGTGCCGTTCCTTCCGTTACACTTGCCTTTCTTTGCTTTCCCTTGCCTTCCTTACCTTCCGTTACTCTTTGCTTGCCTTCCGTGCATTGCGAAGCCTTGCGTTGTCGTGCCTTAGCCTTGCCTCCCCTGACCGTGCTTTCCCATGCGTTACCCTTTCCTTGCCTTGCCGTGCATTGCCTAGCGTTCGGTGTCGTGCCTTAGACTTGTTTCCCCTTGCCGTGCCGTTCCTTCCGTTACCATTGCCTTTCCTTGCTTTCCCTTGCCTTCCTTACCTTCCGTTACTCTTTGCTTGCCTTCCGTGCATTGCCTAGCCTTGCGTTGTCGTGCCTTAGCCTTGTCTCGCCTGACCGTACCTTCCTTTGCTTTAAGCTTTCCTTGCATTGTCGTGCATTGCCTAGCCTTGCGTTGTCGTGCATTAGCCTTGC
The DNA here is from genome assembly GCF_037893015.1 of Macrotis lagotis. Classification (NCBI taxonomy): domain Eukaryota; kingdom Metazoa; phylum Chordata; class Mammalia; order Peramelemorphia; family Peramelidae; genus Macrotis; species Macrotis lagotis. Next base: position 29,627 of record NW_027422414.1, read on the forward strand.
CTAGCCTCACCGTGCCTTGCCTTGCGTTACCCTTTCCTTGCCTTGCCCTGCATTGCCTAGCCGTGCGTTGTCGTGCCTTAGCCTTGTTTCCCCTTGCCGTGGCGTGCCTTTTGTTACACTTGCCTTTCCTGGCTTTGACTTGCCTTCCTTTCCTTCCGTTACTCTTTCCTTGCCTTGCCGTGCATTGCCTAGCCTTGCATTGTCGTGCCTTATCCTTGCCTCTCCTGACCGTGCCTTCCCCTGCGTTACCCTTTCCTTGCCTTGCCGTGCATTGCCTAGCCCTGCGTTGTCGTGCCTTAGCCTTGTTACCCCTTGCCGTGCCGTTCCTTCCGTTACCCTTGCCTTCCCTTGCTTTCCCTTGCCTTCCTTGCCTTCCGTTACTCTTTGCTTGCCTTCCGTGCATTGCCAAGCCTTGCGTTGTCGTGCCTTAGCCTTGCCTCCCCTGACCGTGCTTTCCCATGCGTTACCCTTTCCTTGCCTTGCCGTGCATTGCCTAGCGTGCGTTGTCGTGCCTTAGGCTTGTTTCCCCTTGCCGTGCCGTTCCTTTCGTTACCCTTGCCTTCCCTTGCTTTCCCTTTCCTTCCTTGCATTCCGTTACTCCTTGCTTGCCTTCCCTGCATTGCCTAGCCTTGCGTTGTCGTGCCTTAGGCTTGCCTCGCCTGACCGTGCTTTCCCATGCGTTACCCTTTCCTTGCCTTGCCGTGCATTGCCTAGCGTGCGTTGTCGTGCCTTAGCCTTGTTTCCCCTTGCCGTGCCGTTCCGTCCGTTACACTTGCCTTTCTTTGCTTTCCCTTGCCTTCCTTACCTTCCGTTACTCTTTTCTTGCCTTCCGTGCATTGCCTAGCCTTGCGTTGTCGTGCCTTAGCCTTATCTCGCCTGACCGAGCCTTCCTTTGCTTTAAGCTTTCCTTGCATTGTCGTGCATTGCCTAGCCTTGCGTTGTCGTGCATTAGCCTTGCCTAGCCTCACCGTGCCTTGCCTTGCGTTACCCTTTCCTTGCCTTGCCGTGCATTGCCTAGCCGTGCGTTGTCGTGCCTTAGCCTTGTTTCCCCTTGCCGTGGCGTGCCTTTTGTTACACTTGCCTTTCCTGGCTTTGACTTGCCTTCCTTTCCTTCCGTTACTCTTTCCTTGCCTTGCCGTGCATTGCCTAGCCTTGCATTGTCGTGCCTTATCCTTGCCTCACCTGACCGTGCCTTCCCCTGCGTTACCCTTTCCTTGCCTTGCCGGGCATTGCCTAGCTCTGCGTTGCCGTGCCTTAGCCTTGTTACCCCTTGCCGTGCCGTTCCTTCCGTTACCCTTGCCTTCCCTTGCTTTCCCTTGCCTTCCTTGCGTTCCGTTACTCTTTGCTTGCTTTCCGTGCATTGCCTAGCCTTGCGTTGTCATGCCTTAGCCTTGCATCGCCTGACCGTGCTTTCCCATGCGTTACCCTTTCCTTGCCTTGCCGGGCATTGCCAAGCCGTGCGTTGTCGTGCCTTAGCCTTGTTTCCCCTTGCCGTGCCGTTCCTTCCGTTACACTTGCCTTTCCTTCCTTTCCCTTGCCTTCCTTACCTTCCGTTACTCTTTGCTTGCCTTCCGTGCATTGCCTAGCCTTGCGTTGTCGTGCCTTAGCGTTGCCTCGCCTGACCGTGCTTTCAAATGCGTTACCCTTTCCTTGCATTGCCGTGCATTGCCTAGCGTGCGTTGTCGTGCCTTAGCGTTGTTTCCCCTTGCCGTGCCGTTCCTTCCGTTACCATTGCCTTTCCTTGCTTTCCCTTGCCTTCCTTACCTTCCGTTACTCTTTGCTTGCCTTCCGTGCATTACCTAGCCTTGCGTTGTCGTGCCTTAGCCTTATCTCGCCTGACCGTGCCTTCCTTTGCTTTAAGCTTTCCTTGCATTGTCGTGCATTGCCTAGCCTTGCGTTGTCGTGCATTAACCTTGCCTAGCCTCACCGTGCCTTGCCTTGCGTTACCCTTTCCTTGCCTTGCCGTGCATTTCCTAGCCGTGTGTTGCCGTGCCTTAGCCTTGTTACCCCTTGCCGTGCCGTTCCTTCCGTTACCCTTGCCTTCCCTTGCTTTCCCTTTCCTTCCTTGCATTCCGTTACTCCTTGCTTGCTTTCCGTGCATTGCCTAGCCTTGCGTTGGCTTTCCTTAGCCTTGCCTCGCCTGACCGTGCTTTCCCATGCGTTACCCTTTCCTTGCCTTGCCGTGCATTGCCTAGCGTGCGTTGTCGTGCCTTAGCCTTGTTTCCCCTTGCCGTGCCGTTCCTTCCGTTACACTTGCCTTTCTTTGCTTTCCCTTGCCTTCCTTACCTTCCCTTACTCTTTGCTTGCCTTCCGTGCATTGCCTAGCCTTGCGTTGTCGTGCCTTAGCCTTGCCTCCCCTGACCGTGCTTTCCCATGCGTTACCCTTTCCTTGCCTTGCCGTGCATTGCCTAGCGTGCGTTGTCGTGCCTTAGGCTTGTTTCCCCTTGTCGTGCCGTTCCTTCCGTTACCATTGCCTTTCCTTGCTTTCCCTTGCCTTCCTTACCTTCCGTTACTCTTTGCTTGCCTTCCGTGCATTGCCTAGCCTTGCGTTGTCGTGCCTTAGCCTTATCTCGCCTGACCGTGCCTTCCTTTGCTTTAAGCTTTACTTGCATTGTCGTGCATTGCCTAGCCTTGCGTTGTCGTGCATTATCCTTGCCTAGCCTCACCGTGCCTTGCCTTGCGTTACCCTTTACTTGCCTTGCCTTGAATTTCCTAGCCGTGTGTTGTCGTGCCTTAGCCTTGTTTCCCCTTGCCGTTGCGTGCCTTTTGTTACACTTGCCTTGCCTTGCTTTGCCTTGCCTTCCTTTCCTTCCGTTACTCTTTCCTTGCCTTGCCGTGCATTGCAGAGCCTTGCGTTGTCGTGCCTTATCCTTGCCTCACCTGTCCGTGCCTTCCCCTGCCTTACCCTTTCCTTGCCTTGCCGTGCATTGCCTAGCCCTCCGTTGTCGTGCCTTAGCCTTGTTACCCCTTGCCATGCCGTTCGTTCCGTTACCCTTGCCTCCCCTTGCTTTCCCTTGACTTCCTTGCGTTCCGTTACTCTTTGCTTGCTTTCCGTGCATTGCCTAGCCTTGCGTTGTCATGCCTTAGGCTTGCCTCGCCTGACCGTGCCTTCCTTTGCTTTAAGCTTTCCTTGCATTGTCGTGCATTGCCTAGCCTTGCGTTGTCGTGCATTAGCCTTGCCTAGCCTCACCGTGCCTTGCCTTGCGTTACCCTTTCCTTGCCTTGCCGTGCATTGCCTAGCCGTGCGTTGTCGTGCCTTAGCCTTGTTTCCCCTTGCCGTGGCGTGCCTTTTGTTACACTTGCCTTTCCTGGCTTTGACTTGCCTTCCTTTCCTTCCGTTACTCTTTCCTTGCCTTGCCGTGCATTGCCTAGCCTTGCATTGTGGTGCCTTATCCTTGCCTCACCTGACCGTGCCTTCCCCTGCGTTACCCTTTCCTTGCCTTGCCGTGCATGCCTAGCCCTGCGTTGTCGTGCCTTAGCCTTGTTACCCCTTGCCGTGCCGTTCCTTCCGTTACCCTTGCCTTCCCTTGCTTTCCCTTGCCTTCCTTGCGTTCCGTTACTCTTTGCTTGCTTTCCGTGCATTGCCTAGCCTTGCGTTGTCATGCCTTAGCCTTGCATCGCCTGACCGTGCTTTCCCATGCGTTACCCTTTCCTTGCCTTTCCGTGCATTGCCTAGCCGTGCGTTGTCGTGCCTTAGCCTTGTTTCCCCTTGCCGTGCCGTTCCTTCCGTTACACTTGCCTTTCCTTCCTTTCCCTTGCCTTCCTTACCTTCCGTTACTCTTTGCTTGCCTTCCGTGCATTGCCAAGCCTAGCGTTGTCGTGCCTTAGCCTTGCCTCCCCTGACCGTGCTTTCCCATGCGTTACCCTTTCCTTGCCTTGCCGTGCATTGCCCAGCCTGCGTTGCCGTGCCTTAGCCTTGTTTCCCCTTGCCGTGCAGTTCCTTCCGTTACCCTTGCCTTTCCTTGCTTTTCCTTGCCTTGCTTACCTTCCGTTACTCTTTGCTTCCCTTCCCTGCATTGCCTAGCCTTGCGTTGTCGTGCCTTAGCCTTATCTCGCCTGACCGTGCCTTCCTTTGCTTTAAGCTTTCCTTGCATTGTCGTGCATTGCCTAGCCTTGCGTTGTCGTGCATTATCCTTGCCTAGCCTCACCGTGCCTTGCCTTGCGTTACCCTTTCCTTGCCTTGCCGTGCATTGCCTAGCCGTGCGTTGTCGTGCCTTAGCCTTGTTTCCCCTTGCCGTGGCGTGCCTTTTGTTACACTTGCCTTTCCTGGCTTTGACTTGCCTTCCTTTCCTTCCGTTACTCTTTCCTTGCCTTGCCGTGCATTGCCTAGCCTTGCATTGTCGTGCCTTATCCTTGCCTCACCTAACCGTGCCTTCCCCTGCGTTACCCTTTCCTTGCCTTGCCGGGCATTGCCTAGCCCTGCGTTGCCGTGGCTTAGCCTTGCTACCCCTTGCCGTGCCGTTCCTTCCGTTACCCTTGCCTCCCCTTTCTTTCCCTTGCCTTCCTTGCGTTCCGTTACTCTTTGCTTGCTTTCCGTGCATTGCCTAGCCTTGCGTTGTCATGCCTTAGGCTTGCCTCGCCTGACCGTGCTTTCCCATGCGTTACCCTTTCCTTGCCTTGCCGTGCATTGCCTAGCGTGCGTTGTCGTGCCTTAGCCTTGTTTCCCCTTGCCGTGCCGTTCCTTCCGTTACACTTGCCTTTCTTTGCTTTCCCTTGCCTTCCTTACCTTCCGTTACTCTTTGCTTGCCTTCCGTGCATTGCCTAGCCTCGCGTTGTCGTGCCTTAGCCTTATCTCGCCTGACCGTGCCTTCCTTTGCTTTAAGCTTTCCTTGCATTGTCGTGCATTGCCTAGCCTTGCGTTGTCGTGCATTAGCCTTGCCTAGCCTCACCGTGCCTTGCCTTGCGTTACCCTTTCCTTGCCTTGCCCTGCATTGCCTAGCCGTGCGTTGTCGTGCCTTAGCCTTGTTTCCCCTTGCCGTGGCGTGCCTTTTGTTACACTTGCCTTTCCTGGCTTTGACTTGCCTTCCTTTCCTTCCGTTACTCTTTCCTTGCCTTGCCGTGCATTGCCTAGCCTTGCATTGTCGTGCCTTATCCTTGCCTCACCTGACCGTGCCTTCCCCTGCGTTACCCTTTCCTTGCCTTGCCGGGCATTGCCTAGCTCTGCGTTGCCGTGCCTTAGAATTGTTACCCCTTGCCGTGCCGTTCCTTCCGTTACCCTTGCCTTCCCTTGCTTTCCCTTGCCTTCCTTGCGTTCCGTTACTCTTTGCTTGCTTTCCGTGCATTGCCTAGCCTTGCGTTGTCATGCCTTAGCCTTGCATCGCCTGACCGTGCTTTCCCATGCGTTACCCTTTCCTTGCCTTTCCGTGCATTGCCTAGCCGTGCGTTGTCGTGCCTTAGCCTTGTTTCCCCTTGCCGTGCCGTTCCTTCCGTTACACTTGCCTTTCCTTCCTTTCCCTTGCCTTCCTTACCTTCCGTTACTCTTTGCTTGCCTTCCGTGCATTGCCTAGCCTTGCGTTGTCGTGCCTTAGCGTTGCCTCGCCTGACCGTGCTTTCAAATGCGTTACCCTTTCCTTGCCTTGCCGTTCATTGCCTAGCGTGCGTTGTCGTGCCTTAGACTTGTTTCCCCTTGCCGTGCCGTTCCTTCCGTTACCATTGCCTTTCCTTGCTTTCCATTGCCTTCCTTACCTTCCGTTACTCTTTGCTTGCCTTCCGTGCATTGCCTAGCCTTGCGTTGTCGTGCCTTAGCCTTATCTCGCCTGACCGTGCCTTCCTTTGCTTTAAGCTTTCCTTGCATTGTCGTGCATTGCCTAGCCTTGCGTTGTCGTGCATTAACCTTGCCTCGCCTGACCGTGCCTTGCCTTGCGTTACCCCTTCCTTGCCTTGCCGTGCATTTCCTAGCCGTGCGTTGCCGTGCCTTAGCCTTGTTACCCCTTGCCGTGCCGTTCCTTCCGTTACCCTTGCCTTCCCTTGCTTTCCCTTTCCTTCCTTGCATTCCGTTACTCCTTGCTTGCTTTCCGTGCATTGCCTAGCCTTGCGTTGGCTTTCCTTAGCCTTGCCTCGCCTGACCGTGCTTTCCCATGCGTTACCCTTTCCTTGCCTTGCCGTGCATTGCCTAGCGTGCGTTGTCGTGCCTTAGCCTTGTTTCCCCTTGCCGTGCCGTTCCTTCCGTTACACTTGCCTTTCTTTGCTTTCCCTTGCCTTCCTTACCTTCCGTTACTCTTTGCTTGCCTTCCGTGCATTGCCAAGCCTTGCGTTGTCGTGCCTTAGCCTTGCCTCCCCTGACCGTGCTTTCCCATGCGTTACCCTTTCCTTGCCTTGCCGTGCATTGCCTAGCGTGCGTTGTCGTGCCTTAGGCTTGTTTCCCCTTGCCGTGCCGTTCCTTCCGTTACCATTGCCTTTCCTTGCTTTCCCTTGCCTTCCTTACCTTCCGTTACTCTTTGCTTGCCTTCCCTGCATTGCCTAGCCTTGCGTTGTCGTGCCTTAGCCTTATCTCGCCTGACCGTGCCTTCCTTTGCTGTAAGCTTTACTTGCATTGTCATGCATTGCCTAGCCTTGCGTTGTCGTGCATTAGCCTTGCCTAGCCTCACCGTGCCTTGCCTTGCGTTACCCTTTACTTGCCTTGCCTTGAATTTCCTAGCCGTGTGTTGTCGTGCCTTAGCCTTGTTTCCCCTTGCCGTTGCGTGCCTTTTGTTACACTTGCCTTGCCTGGCTTTGCCTTGCCTTCCTTTCCTTCCGTTACTCTTTCCTTGCCTTGCCGTGCATTGCCTAGCCTTGCATTGTCGTGCCTTATCCTTGCCTCACCTGACCGTGCCTTCCCCTGCGTTACCCTTTCCTTGCCTTGCCGTGCATTGCCTAGCCCTCCGTTGTCGTGCCTTAGCCTTGTTTCCCCTTGCCGTGCCGTTCCTTCCGTTACCCTTGCCTTCCCTTGCTTTCCCTTGCCTTCCTTGCGTTCCGTTACTCTTTGCTTGCTTTCCGTGCATTGCCTAGCCTTGCGTTGTCATGCCTTAGGCTTGCCTCGCCTGACCGTGCTTTCCCATGCGTTACCCTTTCCTTGCCTTGCCGTGCATTGCCTAGCGTGCGTTGTCGTGCCTTAGCCTTGTTTCCCCTTGCCGTGCCGTTCCTTCCGTTACACTTGCCTTTCTTTGCTTTCCCTTGCCTTCCTTACTTTCCGTTACTCTTTGCTTGCCTTCCGTGCATTGCCTAGCCTTGCGTTGTCGTGCCTTAGCCTTGCCTCGCCTGAACGTGCTTTCCCATGCGTTACCCTTTCCTTGCCTTGCCGTGCATTGCCCAGCCTGCGTTGCCGTGCCTTAGCCTTGTTTCCCCTTGCCGTGCAGTTCCTTCCGTTACCCTTGCTTTCCTTGCTTTTCCTTGCCTTTCTTACCTTCCGTTACTCTTTGCTTCCCTTCCCTGCATTGCCTAGCCTTTCGTTGTCGTGCCTTAGCCTTATCTCGCCTGACCGTGCCTTCCTTTGCTTTAAGCTTTCCTTGCATTGTCGTGCATTGCCTAGCCTTGCGTTGTCGTGCATTAACCTTGCCTAGCCTCACCGTGCCTTGCCTTGCGTTACCCTTTCCTTGCCTTGCCGTGCATTTCCTAGCCGTGTGTTGTCGTGCCTTAGCCTTGTTACACCTTGCCGTGCCGTTCCTTTCGTTACCCTTGCCTTCCCTTGCTTTCCCTTTCCTTCCTTGCATTCCGTTACTCCTTGCTTGCTTTCCGTGCATTGCCTAGCCTTGCGTTGGCTTTCCTTAGCCTTGCCTCGCCTGACCGTGCTTTCCCATGCGTTACCCTTTCCTTGCCTTGCCGTGCATTGCCTGGCGTGCGTTGTCGTGCCTTAGCCTTGTTTCCCCTTGCCGTGCCGTTCCTTCCGTTACACTTACCTTTCTTTGCTTTCCCTTGCCTTCCTTACCTTCCATTACTCTTTGCTTGCCATCCGTGCATTGCCAAGCCTTGCGTTGTCGTGCCTTAGCCTTGCCTCGCCTGACCGTGCTTTCCCATGCGTTACCCTTTCCTTGCCTTGCCGTGCATTGCCTAGCGTTCGGTGTCGTGCCTTAGACTTGTTTCCCCTTGCCGTGCCGTTCCTTCCGTTACCATTGCCTTTCCTTGCTTTCCCTTGCCTTCCTTACCTTCCGTTACTCTTTGCTTGCCTTCCGTGCATTGCCTAGCCTTGCGTTGTCGTGCCTTAGCCTTATCTCGCCTGACCGTGCCTTCCTTTGCTTTAAGCTTTCCTTGCATTGTCGTGCATTGCCTAGCCTTGCGTTGTCGTGCATTAGCCTTGCCTAGCCTCACCGTGCCTTGCCTTGCGTTACCCTTTCCTTGCCTTGCCCTGCATTGCCTAGCCGTGCGTTGTCGTGCCTTAGCCTTGTTTCCCCTTGAAGTGGCGTGCCTTTTGTTACACTTGCCTTTCCTGGCTTTGACTTGCCTTCCTTTCCTTCCGTTACTCTTTCCTTGCCTTGCCGTGCATTGCCTAGCCTTGCTTTGTCGTGCCTTATCCTTGCCTCTCCTGACCGTGCCTTCCCCTGCGTTACCCTTTCCTTGCCTTGCCGTGCATTGCCTAGCCCTGCGTTGCCGTGCCTTAGCCTTGTTACCCCTTGCCGTGCCGTTCCTTCCGTTACCCTTGCCTTCCCTTGCTTTCCCTTGCCTTCCTTGCCTTCCGTTACTCTTTGCTTGCCTTCCGTGCATTGCCAAGCCTTGCGTTGTCGTGCCTTAGCCTTGCCTCCCCTGACCGTGCTTTCCCATGCGTTACCCTTTCCTTGCCTTGCCGTGCATTGCCTAGCGTGCGTTGTCGTGCCTTAGGCTTGTTTCCCCTTGCCGTGCCGTTCCTTCCGTTACCATTGCCTTTCCTTGCTTTCCCTTGCCTTCCTTACCTTCCGTTACTCTTTGCTTGCCTTCCCTGCATTGCCTAGCCTTGCGTTGTCGTGCCTTAGCCTTATCTCGCCTGACCGTGCCTTCCTTTGCTTTAAGCTTTCCTTGCATTGTCGTGCATTGCCTAGCCTTGCGTTGTCGTGCATTAGCCTTGCCTAGCCTCACCGTGCCTTGCGTTACCCTTTCCTTGCCTTGCCCTGCATTGCCTAGCCGTGCGTTGTCGTGCCTTAGCCTTGTTTCCCCTTGCCGTGGCGTGCCTTTTGTTACACTTGCCTTTCCTGGCTTTGACTTGCCTTCCTTTCCTTCCGTTACTCTTTCCTTGCCTTGCCGTGCATTGCCTAGCCTTGCATTGTCGTGCCTTATCCTTGCCTCACCTGTCCGTGCCTTCCCCTGCGTTACCCTTTCCTTGCCTTGCCGTGCATTGCCTAGCCCTGCGTTGTCGTGCCTTAGCCTTGTTACCCCTTGCCGTGCCGTTCCTTCCGTTACCCTTGCCTTCCCTTGCTTTCCCTTGCCTTCCTTACCTTCCGTTACTCTTTGCTTGCCTTCCGTGCATTGCCTAGCCTTGCGTTGTCGTGCCTTAGCCTTATCTCGACTGACCGTGCCTTCCTTTGCTTTAAGCTTTCCTTGCATTGTCGTGCATTGCCTAGCCTTGCGTTGTCGTGCATTAACCTTGCCTAGCCTCACCGTGCCTTGCCTTGCGTTACCCTTTCCTTGCCTTGCCGTGCATTTCCTAGCCGTGTGTTGTCGTGCCTTAGCCTTGTTACCCCTTGCCGTGCCGTTCCTTCCGTTACCCTTGCCTTCCCTTGCTTTCCCTTTCCTTCCTTGCATTCCGTTACTCCTTGCTTGCCTTCCGTGCATTGCCAAGCCTTGCGTTGTCGTGCCTTAGCCTTGCCTCCCCTGACCGTTCTTTCCCATGCGTTACCCTTTCCTTCCCTTGCCGTGCATTGCCTAGCGTGCGTTGTCGTGCCTTAGACTTGTTTCCCCTTGCCGTGCCGTTTCTTCCGTTACCATTGCCTTTCCTTGCTTTCCCTTGCCTTCCTTACCTTCCGTTACTCTTTGCTTGCCTTCCCTGCATTGCCTAGCCTTGCGTTGTCGTGCCTTAGCCTTATCTCTTCTTACCGTGCCTTCCTTTGCTTTAAGCTTTACTTGCATTGTCGTGCATTGCCTAGCCTTGCGTTGTCGTGCATTAGCCTTGCCTAGCCTCACCGTGCCTTGCCTTGCGTTACCCTTTCCTTGCCTTGCCGTGCATTTCCTAGCCGTGTGTTGCCGTGCCTTAGCCTTGTTACCCCTTGCCGTGCCGTTCCTTCCGTTACCCTTGCCTTCCCTTGCTTTCCCTTGCCTTCCTTGCGTTCCGTTACTCTTTGCTTGCTTTCCGTGCATTGCCTAGCCTTGCGTTGTCATGCCTTAGCCTTGCATCGCCTGACCGTGCTTTCCCATGAGTTACCCTTTCCTTGCCTTTCCGTGCATTGCCTAGCCGTGCGTTGTCGTGCCTTAGCCTTGTTTCCCCTTGCCGGGCCGTTCCTTCCGTTACACTTGCCTTTCCTTCCTTTCCCTTGCCTTCCTTACCTTCCGTTACTCTTTGCTTGCCTTACGTGCATGGCCTAGCCTTGCGTTGTCGTGCCTTAGCGTTGCCTCGCCTGACCGTGCTTTCAAATGCGTTACCCTTTCCTTGCCTTGCCCTTCATTGCCTAGCGTTCGGTGTCGTGCCTTAGACTTGTTTCCCCTTGCCGTGCCGTTCCTTCCGTTACCCTGGCCTTTCCTTCCTTTTCCTTGCCTTGCTTACCTTCCGTTACTCTTTGCTTGCCTTCCCTGAATTTCCTAGCCTTGCGTTGTCGTGCCTTAGCCTTATCTCGCCTGACCTTGCCTTCCTTTGCTTTAAGCTTTCCTTGCATTGTCGTGCATCGCCTAGCCTTGCGTTTTCGTGCATTAGCCTTGCCTAGCCTCACCGTGCCTTTCCTTGCGTTACCCTTTGCTTGCCTTGCCGTGCATTGCCTAGCCGTGCGTTGTCGTGCCTTAGCCTTGTTTCCCCTTGCCGTGCCGTTCCTTCCGTTACACTTGCCTTTCTTTGCTTTCCCTTTCCTTCCTTACCTTCCGTTTCTCTTTGCTTGCCTTCCGTGCATTGCCTAGCCTTGCGTTGTCGTGCCTTAGCCTTGCCTCGCCTGAACGTGCTTTCCCATGCGTTACCCTTTCCTTGCCTTGCTGTGCATTGCCCAGCCTGCGTTGCCGTGCCTTAGCCTTGTTTCCCCTTGCCGTGCAGTTCCTTCCGTTACCCTTGCCTTTCCTTGCTTTTCCTTGCCTTGCTTACCTTCCGTTACTCTTTGCTTCCCTTCCCTGCATTGCCTAGCCTTGCGTTGTCGTGCCTTAGCCTTATCTCGCCTGACCGTGCCTTCCTTTGCTTTAAGCTTTCCTTACATTGTCGTGCATTGCCTAGCCTTGCGTTGTCGTGCATTAACCTTGCCTAGCCTCACCGTGCCTTGCCTTGCGTTACCCTTTCCTTGCCTTGCCGTGCATTTCCTAGCCGTGTGTTTTCGTCCCTTAGCCTTGTTACACTTTGCCGTGCCGTTCCTTTCGTTACCCTTGCCTTCCCTTGCTTTCCCTTTCCTTCCTTGCATTCCGTTACTCCTTGCTTGCTTTCCGTGCATTGCCTAGCCTTGCATTGTCGTGCCTTATCCTTGCCTCACCTGTCCGTGCCTTCCCCTGCGTTACCCTTTCCTTGCCTTGCCGTGCATTGCCTAGCCCTGCGTTGTCGTGCCTTAGCCTTGTTACCCCTTGCCGTTCCGTTCCTTCCGTTACCCTTGCCTTCCCTTGCTTTCCCTTGCCTTCCTTACCTTCCGTTACTCTTTGCTTGCCTTGCCGTGCATTGCCTAGCCCTGCGTTGTCGTGCCTTAGCCTTGTTACCCCTTGCCGTGCCGTTCCTTCCGTTACCCTTGCCTTCCCTTGCTTTCCCTTGCCTTCCTTACCTTCCGTTACTCTTTGCTTGCCTTCCGTGCATTGCCTAGCCTTGCGTTGTCGTGCCTTAGCCTTATCTCGACTGACCGTGCCTTCCTTTGCTTTAAGCTTTCCTTGCATTGTCGTGCATTGCCTAGCCTTGCGTTGTCGTGCATTAACCTTGCCTAGCCTCACCGTGCCTTGCCTTGCGTTACCCTTTCCTTGCCTTGCCGTGCATTTCCTAGCCGTGTGTTGTCGTGCCTTAGCCTTGTTACCCCTTGCCGTGCCGTTCCTTCCGTTACCCTTGCCTTCCCTTGCTTTCCCTTTCCTTCCTTGCATTCCGTTACTCCTTGCTTGCCTTCCGTGCATTGCCAAGCCTTGCGTTGTCGTGCCTTAGCCTTGCCTCCCCTGACCGTTCTTTCCCATGCGTTACCCTTTCCTTCCCTTGCCGTGCATTGCCTAGCGTGCGTTGTCGTGCCTTAGACTTGTTTCCCCTTGCCGTGCCGTTTCTTCCGTTACCATTGCCTTTCCTTGCTTTCCCTTGCCTTCCTTACCTTCCGTTACTCTTTGCTTGCCTTCCCTGCATTGCCTAGCCTTGCGTTGTCGTGCCTTAGCCTTATCTCTTCTTACCGTGCCTTCCTTTGCTTTAAGCTTTACTTGCATTGTCGTGCATTGCCTAGCCTTGCGTTGTCGTGCATTAGCCTTGCCTAGCCTCACCGTGCCTTGCCTTGCGTTACCCTTTCCTTGCCTTGCCGTGCATTTCCTAGCCGTGTGTTGCCGTGCCTTAGCCTTGTTACCCCTTGCCGTGCCGTTCCTTCCGTTACCCTTGCCTTCCCTTGCTTTCCCTTGCCTTCCTTGCGTTCCGTTACTCTTTGCTTGCTTTCCGTGCATTGCCTAGCCTTGCGTTGTCATGCCTTAGCCTTGCATCGCCTGACCGTGCTTTCCCATGAGTTACCCTTTCCTTGCCTTTCCGTGCATTGCCTAGCCGTGCGTTGTCGTGCCTTAGCCTTGTTTCCCCTTGCCGGGCCGTTCCTTCCGTTACACTTGCCTTTCCTTCCTTTCCCTTGCCTTCCTTACCTTCCGTTACTCTTTGCTTGCCTTACGTGCATGGCCTAGCCTTGCGTTGTCGTGCCTTAGCGTTGCCTCGCCTGACCGTGCTTTCAAATGCGTTACCCTTTCCTTGCCTTGCCCTTCATTGCCTAGCTTTCGGTGTCGTGCCTTAGACTTGTTTCCCCTTGCCGTGCCGTTCCTTCCGTTACCCTGGCCTTTCCTTCCTTTTCCTTGCCTTGCTTACCTTCCGTTACTCTTTGCTTGCCTTCCCTGAATTTCCTAGCCTTGCGTTGTCGTGCCTTAGCCTTATCTCGCCTGACCTTGCCTTCCTTTGCTTTAAGCTTTCCTTGCATTGTCGTGCATCGCCTAGCCTTGCGTTTTCGTGCATTAGCCTTGCCTAGCCTCACCGTGCCTTTCCTTGCGTTACCCTTTGCTTGCCTTGCCGTGCATTGCCTAGCCGTGCGTTGTCGTGCCTTAGCCTTGTTTCCCCTTGCCGTGCCGTTCCTTCCGTTACACTTGCCTTTCTTTGCTTTCCCTTTCCTTCCTTACCTTCCGTTTCTCTTTGCTTGCCTTCCGTGCATTGCCTAGCCTTGCGTTGTCGTGCCTTAGCCTTGCCTCGCCTGAACGTGCTTTCCCATGCGTTACCCTTTCCTTGCCTTGCTGTGCATTGCCCAGCCTGCGTTGCCGTGCCTTAGCCTTGTTTCCCCTTGCCGTGCAGTTCCTTCCGTTACCCTTGCCTTTCCTTGCTTTTCCTTGCCTTGCTTACCTTCCGTTACTCTTTGCTTCCCTTCCCTGCATTGCCTAGCCTTGCGTTGTCGTGTCTTAGCCTTATCTCGCCTGACCGTGCCTTCCTTTGCTTTAAGCTTTCCTTGCATTGTCGTGCATTGCCTAGCCTTGCGTTGTCGTGCATTAACCTTGCCTAGCCTCACCGTGCCTTGCCTTGCGTTACCCTTTCCTTGCCTTGCCGTGCATTTCCTAGCCGTGTGTTGTCGTGCCTTAGCCTTGTTACCCCTTGCCGTGCCGTTCCTTTCGTTACCCTTGCCTTCCCTTGCTTTCCCTTTCCTTCCTTGCATTCCGTTACTCCTTGCTTGCTTTCCGTGCATTGCCTAGCCTTGCATTGTCGTGCCTTATCCTTGCCTCACCTGACCGTGCCTTCCCCTGCGTTACCCTTTCCTTGCCTTGCCGTGCATTGCCTAGCCCTGCGTTGTCGTGCCTTAGCCTTGTTACCCCTTGCCGTGCCGTTCCTTCCGTTACCCTTGCCTTTCCTTGCTTTCCCTTGCCTTCCTTACCTTCCGTTACTCTTTGCTTGCCTTGCCGTGCATTGCCTAGCCCTGCGTTGTCGTGCCTTAGCCTTGTTACCCCTTGCCGTGCCGTTCCTTCCGTTACCCTTGCCTTCCCTTGCTTTCCCTTGCCTTCCTTACCTTCCGTTACTCTTTGCTTGCCTTCCGTGCATTGCCTAGCCTTGCGTTGTCGTGCCTTAGCCTTATCTCGACTGACCGTGCCTTCCTTTGCTTTAAGCTTTCCTTGTATTGTCGTGCATTGCCTAGCCTTGCGTTGTCGTTCATTAACCTTGCCTAGCCTCACCGTGCCTTGCCTTGCGTTACCCTTTCCTTGCCTTGCCGTGCATTTCCTAGCCGTGTGTTGTCGTGCCTTAGCCTTTTTACCCCTTGCCGTGCCGTTCCTTCCGTTACCCTTGCCTTCCCTTGCTTTCCCTTTCCTTCCTTGCATTCCGTTACTCCTTGCTTGCCTTCCGTGCATTGCCAAGCCTTGCGTTGTCGTGCCTTAGCCTTGCCTCCCCTGACCGTTCTTTCCCATGCGTTACCCTTTCCTTCCCTTGCCGTGCATTGCCTAGCGTGCGTTGTCGTGCCTTAGACTTGTTTCCCCTTGCCGTGCCGTTTCTTCCGTTACCATTGCCTTTCCTTGCTTTCCCTTGCCTTCCTTACCTTCCGTTACTCTTTGCTTGCCTTCCCTGCATTGCCTAGCCTTGCGTTGTCGTGCCTTAGCCTTATCTCTTCTTACCGTGCCTTCCTTTGCTTTAAGCTTTACTTGCATTGTCGTGCATTGCCTAGCCTTGCGTTGTCGTGCATTAGCCTTGCCTAGCCTCACCGTGCCTTGCCTTGCGTTACCCTTTCCTTGCCTTGCTGTGCATTTCCTAGCCGTGTGTTGCCGTGCCTTAGCCTTGTTACCCCTTGCCGTGCCGTTCCTTCCGTTACCCTTGCCTTCCCTTGCTTTCCCTTGCCTTCCTTGCGTTCCGTTACTCTTTGCTTGCTTTCCGTGCATTGCCTAGCCTTGCGTTGTCATGCCTTAGCCTTGCATCGCCTGACCGTGCTTTCCCATGAGTTACCCTTTCCTTGCCTTTCCGTGCATTGCCTAGCCGTGCGTTGTCGTGCCTTAGCCTTGTTTCCCCTTGCCGGGCCGTTCCTTCCGTTACACTTGCCTTTCCTTCCTTTCCCTTGCCTTCCTTACCTTCCGTTACTCTTTGCTTGCCTTACGTGCATGGCCTAGCCTTGCGTTGTCGTGCCTTAGCGTTGCCTCGCCTGACCGTGCTTTCAAATGCGTTACCCTTTCCTTGCCTTGCCCTTCATTGCCTAGCGTTCGGTGTCGTGCCTTAGACTTGTTTCCCCTTGCCGTGCCGTTCCTTCCGTTACCCTGGCCTTTCCTTCCTTTTCCTTGCCTTGCTTACCTTCCGTTACTCTTTGCTTGCCTTCCCTGAATTTCCTAGCCTTGCGTTGTCGTGCCTTAGCCTTATCTCGCCTGACCTTGCCTTCCTTTGCTTTAAGCTTTCCTTGCATTGTCGTGCATCGCCTAGCCTTGCGTTTTCGTGCATTAGCCTTGCCTAGCCTCACCGTGCCTTTCCTTGCGTTACCCTTTGCTTGCCTTGCCGTGCATTGCCTAGCCGTGCGTTGTCGTGCCTTAGCCTTGTTTCCCCTTGCCGTGCCGTTCCTTCCGTTACACTTGCCTTTCTTTGCTTTCCCTTTCCTTCCTTACCTTCCGTTTCTCTTTGCTTGCCTTCCGTGCATTGCCTAGCCTTGCGTTGTCGTGCCTTAGCCTTGCCTCGCCTGAACGTGCTTTCCCATGCGTTACCCTTTCCTTGCCTTGCTGTGCATTGCCCAGCCTGCGTTGCCGTGCCTTAGCCTTGTTTCCCCTTGCCGTGCAGTTCCTTCCGTTACCCTTGCCTTTCCTTGCTTTTCCTTGCCTTGCTTACCTTCCGTTACTCTTTGCTTCCCTTCCCTGCATTGCCTAGCCTTGCGTTGTCGTGCCTTAGCCTTATCTCGCCTGACCGTGCCTTCCTTTGCTTTAAGCTTTCCTTGCATTGTCGTGCATTGCCTAGCCTTGCGTTGTCGTGCATTAACCTTGCCTAGCCTCACCGTGCCTTGCCTTGCGTTACCCTTTCCTTGCCTTGCCGTGCATTTCCTAGCCGTGTGTTGTCGTGCCTTAGCCTTGTTACACTTTGCCGTGCCGTTCCTTTCGTTACCCTTGCCTTCCCTTGCTTTCCCTTTCCTTCCTTGCATTCCGTTACTCCTTGCTTGCTTTCCGTGCATTGCCTAGCCTTGCGTTGGCTTTCCTTAGCCTTGCCTCGCCTGACCGTGCTTTCCCATGCGTTACCCTTTCCTTGCCTTGCCGTGCATTGCCTAGCGTGCGTTGTCGTGCCTTAGCCTTGTTTCCCCTTGCCGTGCCGTTCCTTCCGTTACACTTGCCTTTCTTTGCTTTCCCTTGCCTTCCTTACCTTCCGTTACTCTTTGCTTGCCTTCCGTGCATTGCCTAGCCTTGCGTTGTCGTGCCTTAGCCTTGCCTCGCCTGACCGTGCTTTCCCATGCGTTACCGTTTCCTTGCCTTGCCGTGCATTGCCTAGCGTTCGGTGTCGTGCCTTAGCCTTGTTTCCCCTTGCCGTTGCGTGCCCTTTGTTACACTTGCCTTGCGTGGCTTTGCCTTGCCTTCCTTTCCTTCCGTTACTCTTTGCTTGCCTTGCCGTGCATTGCCTAGCCCTGCGTTGTCGTGCCTTAGCCTTGTTACCCCTTGCCGTGCCGTTCCTTCCGTTACCCTTGCCTTCCCTTGCTTTCCCTTGCCTTCCTTACCTTCCGTTACTCTTTGCTTGCCTCCGTGCATTGCCTAGCCTTGCGTTGTCGTGCCTTAGCCTTATCTCGCCTGACCGTGCCTTCCTTTGCTTTAAGCTTTCCTTGCATTGTCGTGCATTGCCTAGCCTTGCGTTGTCGTGCATTAACCTTGCCTAGCCTCACCGTGCCTTGCCTTGCGTTACCCTTTCCTTGCCTTGCCGTGCATTTCCTAGCCGTGTGTTGTCGTGCCTTAGCCTTGTTACCCCTTGCCGTGCCGTTCCTTCCGTTACCCTTGCCTTCCCTTGCTTTCCCTTTCCTTCCTTGCATTCCGTTACTCCTTGCTTGCCTTCCGTGTATTGCCAAGCCTTGCGTTGTCGTGCCTTAGCCTTGCCTCCCCTGACCGTTCTTTCCCATGCGTTACCCTTTCCTTCCCTTGCCGTGCATTGCCTAGCGTGCGTTGTCGTGCCTTAGACTTGTTTCCCCTTGCCGTGCCGTTCCTTCCGTTACACTTGCCTTTCCTTGCTTTCCCTTGCCTTCCTTACCTTCCGTTACTCTTTGCTTGCCTTCCCTGCATTGCCTAGCCTTGCGTTGTCGTGCCTTAGCCTTATCTCTTCTTACCGTGCCTTCCTTTGCTTCAAGCTTTACTTGCATTGTCGTGC
The DNA here is from genome assembly GCF_037893015.1 of Macrotis lagotis. Classification (NCBI taxonomy): domain Eukaryota; kingdom Metazoa; phylum Chordata; class Mammalia; order Peramelemorphia; family Peramelidae; genus Macrotis; species Macrotis lagotis. The sequence goes on from NW_027422414.1 coordinate 47,178, forward strand.
ATTGCCTAGCCTTGCGTTGTCGTGCCTTAGCCTTGCCTAGCCTCACCGTGCCTTGCCTTGCGTTACCCTTTCCTTGCCTTGCCGTGCATTGCCTAGCCGTGCGTTGCCGTGCCTTAGCCTTGTTTCCCCTTGCCGTGCCGTTCCTTCCGTTACCCTTGCCTTCCCTTGCTTTTCCTTGCCTTCCTTGCGTTCCGTTACTCTTTGCTTGCTTTCCGTGCATTGCCTAGCCTTGCGTTGTCATGCCTTAGCCTTGCATCGCCTGACCGTGCTTTCCCATGAGTTACCCTTTCCTTGCCTTTCCGTGCATTGCCTAGCCGTGCGTTGTCGTGCCTTAGCCTTGTTTCCCCTTGCCGGGCCGTTCCTTCCGTTACACTTGCCTTTCCTTCCTTTCCCTTGCCTTCCTTACCTTCCGTTACTCTTTGCTTGCCTTCCGTGCATTGCCTAGCCTTGCGTTGTCGTGCCTTAGCGTTGCCTCGCCTGACCGTGCTTTCAAATGCGTTAACCTTTCCTTGCCTTGCCCTTCATTGCCTAGCGTTCGGTGTCGTGCCTTAGACTTGTTTCCCCTTGCCGTGCCGTTCCTTCCGTTACCCTGGCCTTTCCTTCCTTTTCCTTGCCTTGCTTACCTTCCGTTACTCTTTGCTTGCCTTCCCTGAATTTCCTAGCCTTGCGTTGTCGTGCCTTAGCCTTATCTCGCCTGACCTTGCCTTCCTTTGCTTTAAGCTTTCCTTGCATTGTCGTGCATCGCCTAGCCTTGCGTTTTCGTGCATTAGCCTTGCCTAGCCTCACCGTGCCTTTCCTTGCGTTACCCTTTGCTTGCCTTGCCGTGCATTGCCTAGCCGTGCGTTGTCGTGCCTTAGCCTTGTTTCCCCTTGCCGTGCCGTTCCTTCCGTTACACTTGCCTTTCTTTGCTTTCCCTTTCCTTCCTTACCTTCCGTTTCTCTTTGCTTGCCTTCCGTGCATTGCCTAGCCTTGCGTTGTCTTGCCTTAGGCTTGCCTCGCCTGACCGTGCTTTCCCATGCGTTACCCTTTCCTTGCCTTGCTGTGCATTGCCCAGCCTGCGTTGCCGTGCCTTAGCCTTGTTTCCCCTTGCCGTGCAGTTCCTTCCGTTACCCTTGCCTTTCCTTGCTTTTCCTTGCCTTGCTTACCTTCCGTTACTCTTTGCTTCCCTTCCCTGCATTGCCTAGCCTTGCGTTGTCGTGCCTTAGCCTTATCTCGCCTGACCGTGCCTTCCTTTGCTTTAAGCTTTCCTTGCATTGTCGTGCATTGCCTAGCCTTGCGTTGTCGTGCATTAACCTTGCCTAGCCTCACCGTGCCTTGCCTTGCGTTACCCTTTCCTTGCCTTGCCGTGCATTTCCTAGCCGTGTGTTGTCGTGCCTTAGCCTTGTTACCCCTTGCCGTGCCGTTCCTTTCGTTACCCTTGCCTTCCCTTGCTTTCCCTTTCCTTCCTTGCATTCCGTTACTCCTTGCTTGCTTTCCGTGCATTGCCTAGCCTTGCGTTGGCTTTCCTTAACCTTGCCGCGCCTGACCGTGCTTTCCCATGCGTTACCCTTTCCTTGCCTTGCCGTGCATTGCCTAGCGTGCGTTGTCGTGCCTTAGCCTTGTTTCCCCTTGCCGTGCCGTTCCTTCCGTTACACTTGCCTTTCTTTGCTTTCCCTTGCCTTCCTTACCATCCGTTACTCTTTGCTTGCCTTCCGTGCATTGCCAAGCCTTGCGTTGTCGTGCCTTAGCCTTGCCTCCCCTGACCGTGCTTTCCCATGCGTTACCCTTTCCTTGCCTTGCCGTGCATTGCCTAGCGTTCGGTGTCGTGCCTTAGCCTTGTTTCCCCTTGCCGTTGCGTGCCTTTTGTTACACTTGCCTTGCCTGGCTTTGCCTTGCCTTCCTTTCCTTCCGTTACTCTTTGCTTGCCTTGCCGTGCATTGCCTAGCCCTGCGTTGTCGTGCCTTAGCCTTGTTTCCCCTTGCCGTTGCGTGCCTTTTGTTACACTTGCCTTGCCTGGCTTTTCCTTGCCTTGCTTACCTTCCGTTACTCTTTGCTTGCCTTCCCTCAATTGCCTAGCCTTGCGTTTTCGTGCCTTTGCCTTATCTCGCCTGACCTTGCCTTCCTTTGCTTTAAGCTTTCCTTGCATTGTCGTGCATTGCCTAGCCTTGCGTTTTCGTGCATTAGCCTTGTCTAGCCTCACCGTGCCTTGCCTTGCGTTACCCTTTGCTTGCCTTGCCGTGCATTGCCTAGCCGTGCGTTGTCGTGCCTTAGCCTTGTTTCCCCTTGCCGTTGCGTGCCTTTTGTTACACTTGCCTTGCCTGGCTTTGCCTTGCCTTCCTTTCCTTCCGTTACTCTTTGCTTGCCTTGCCGTGCATTGCCTAGCCCTGCGTTGTCGTGCCTTAGCCTTGTTTCCCCTTGCCGTTGCGTGCCTTTTGTTACACTTGCCTTGCCTGGCTTTGCCTTGCCTTCCTTTCCTTCCGTTACTCTTTGCTTGCCTTCCCTCAATTTCCTAGCCTTGCGTTTTCGTGCCTTTGCCTTATCTCGCCTGACCTTGCCTTCCTTTGCTTTAAGCTTTCCTTGCATTGTCGTGCATTGCCTAGCCTTGCGTTTTCCTGCATTAGCCTTGTCTAGCCTCACCGTGCCTTGCCTTGCGTTACCCTTTGCTTGCCTTGCCGTGCATTGCCTAGCCGTGCGTTGCCGTGCCTTAGCCTTGTTTCCCCTTGCCGTGCAGTTCCTTCCGTTACCCTTGCCTCTCCTTGCTTTTCCTTGCCTTGCTTACCTTCCGTTACTCTTTGCTTCCCTTCCCTGCATTGCCTAGCCTTGCGTTGTCGTGCCTTAGCCTATCTCGCCTGACCGTGCCTTCCTTTGCTTTAAGCTTTCCTTGCCTTGTCGTGCATTGCCTAGCCTTGCGTTGTCGTGCATTAGCCTTGCCTAGCCTCACCGTGCCTTGCCTTGTGTTACCCTTTCCTTGCCTTGCCGTGCATTGCCTAGCCGTGCGTTGTCGTGCCTTAGCCTTGTTCCCCCTTGCCGTGCCGTTCCTTCCGTTACCCTTGCCTTCCCTTGCTTTCCCTTGCCTTCCTTGCGTTCCGTTACTCTTTGCTTGCTTTCCGTGCATTGCCTAGCCTTGCGTTGTCATGCCTTAGGCTTGCCTCGCCTGACCGTGCTTTCCCATGCGTTACCCTTTCCTTGCCTTGCCGTGCATTGCCTAGCGTGCGTTGTCGTGCCTTAGCCTTGTTTCCCCTTGCCGTGCCGTTCCTTCCGTTACACTTGCCTTTCTTTGCTTTCCCTTGCCTTCCTTACTTTCCGTTACTCTTTGCTTGCCTTCCGTGCATTGCCTAGCCTTGCGTTGTCGTGCCTTAGCCTTATCTCGCCTGACCGTGCCTTCCTTTGCTTTAAGCTTTCCTTGCATTGTCGTGCATTGCCTAGCCTTGCGTTGTCGTGCATTAGCCTTGCCTAGCCTCACCGTGCCTTGCCTTGCGTTACCCTTTCCTTGCCTTGCCGTGCATTGCCTAGCCGTGTGTTGTCGTGCCTTAGCCTTGATTACACTTTGCCGTGCCGTTCCTTTCGTTACCCTTGCCTTCCCTTGCTTTCCCTTTCCTTCCTTGCATTCCGTTACTCCTTGCTTGCGTTGCCGTGCATTGCCTAGCCTTGCGTTGGCTTTCCTTAGCCTTGCCTCGCCTGACCGTGCTTTCCCATGCGTTACCCTTTCCTTGCCTTGCCGTGCATTGCCTAGCCGTGCGTTGTCGTGCCTTAGCCTTGTTTCCCCTTGCCGTGCCGTTCCTTCCGTTACACTTGCCTTTCTTTGCTTTCCCTTGCCTTCCTTACCATCCGTTACTCTTTGCTTGCCTTCCGTGCATTGCCAAGCCTTGCGTTGTCGTGCCTTAGCCTTGCCTCCCCTGCGTGCTTTCCCATGCGTTACCCTTTCCTTGCCTTGCCGTGCATTGCCTAGCGTTCGGTGTCGTGCCTTAGCCTTGTGCCGTTGCGTGCCCTTTGTTACACTTGCCTTGCCTGGCTTTGCCTTGCCTTCCTTTCCTTCCGTTACTCTTTGCTTGCCTTGCCGTGCATTGCCTAGCCCTGCGTTGCCGTGCCTTAGCCTTTTTTCCCCTTGCCGTGCAGTTCCTTCCGTTACCCTTGCCTTTCCTTGCTTTTCCTTGCCTTGCTTACCTTCCGTTACTCTTTGCTTCCCTTCCCTGCATTGCCTAGCCTTGCGTTGTCGTGCCTTAGCCTTATCTCGCCTGAGCGTGCCTTCCTTTGCTTTAAGCTTTCCTTGCATTGTCGTGCATTGCCTAGCCTTGCGTTGTCGTGCATTAGCCTTGCCTAGCCTCACCGTGCCTTGCCTTGCGTTACCCTTTCCTTGCCTTGCCGTGCATTTCCTAGCCGTGTGTTGTCGTGCCTTAGCCTTGTTTCCCCTTGCCGTTGCGTGCCTTTTGTTACACTTGCCTTGCCTGGCTTTGCCTTGCCTTCCTTTCCTTCCGTTACTCTTTGCTTGCCTTGCCGTGCATTGCCTAGCCGTGCGTTGTCGTGCCTTAGCCTTGTTTCCCCTTGCCGTTGCGTGCCTTTTGTTACACTTGCCTTTCCTTGCTTTTCCTTGCCTTGCTTACCTTCCGTTACTCTTTGCTTGCCTTCCCTCAATTTCCTAGCCTTGCGTTTTCGTGCCTTTGCCTTATCTCGCCTGACCTTGCCTTCCTTTGCTTTAAGCTTTCCTTGCATTGTCGTGCATTGCCTAGCCTTGCGTTTTCCTGCATTAGCCTTGTCTAGCCTCACCGTGCCTTGCCTTGCGTTACCCTTTGCTTGCCTTGCCGTGCATTGCCTAGCCGTGCGTTGCCGTGCCTTAGCCTTGTTTCCCCTTGCCGTGCAGTTCCTTCCGTTACCCTTGCCTCTCCTTGCTTTTCCTTGCCTTGCTTACCTTCCGTTACTCTTTGCTTCCCTTCCCTGCATTGCCTAGCCTTGCGTTGTCGTGCCTTAGCCTTATCTCGCCTGACCGTGCCTTCCTTTGCTTTAAGCTTTCCTTGCCTTGTCGTGCATTGCCTAGCCTTGCGTTGTCGTGCATTAGCCTTGCCTAGCCTCACCGTGCCTTGCCTTGTGTTACCCTTTCCTTGCCTTGCCGTGCATTGCCTAGCGTGCGTTGTCGTGCCTTAGCCTTGTTCCCCCTTGCCGTGCCGTTCCTTCCGTTACCCTTGCCTTCCCTTGCTTTCCCTTGCCTTCCTTGCGTTCCGTTACTCTTTGCTTGCTTTCCGTGCATTGCCTAGCCTTGCGTTGTCATGCCTTAGGCTTGCCTCGCCTGACCGTGCTTTCCCATGCGTTACCCTTTCCTTGCCTTGCCGTGCATTGCCTAGCGTGCGTTGTCGTGCCTTAGCCTTGTTTCCCCTTGCCGTGCCGTTCCTTCCGTTACACTTGCCTTTCTTTGCTTTCCCTTGCCTTCCTTACTTTCCGTTACTCTTTGCTTGCCTTCCGTGCATTGCCTAGCCTTGCGTTGTCGTGCCTTAGCCTTATCTCGCCTGACCGTGCCTTCCTTTGCTTTAAGCTTTCCTTGCATTGTCGTGCATTGCCTAGCCTTGCGTTGTCGTGCATTAGCCTTGCCTAGCCTCACCGTGCCTTGCCTTGCGTTACCCTTTCCTTGCCTTGCCGTGCATTGCCTAGCCGTGCGTTGTCGTGCCTTAGCCTTGATTCCCCTTGCCGTGGCGTGCCTTTTGTTACACTTGCCTTGCCTGGCTTTGCCTTGCCTTCCTTTCCTTCCGTTACTCTTTCCTTGCCTTGCCGTGCATTGCCTAGCCTTGCATTGTCGTGCCTTATCCTTGCCTCACCTAACCGTGCCTTCCCCTGCGTTACCCTTTCCTTGCCTTGCCGTGCATTGCCTAGCCGTGCGTTGTCGTGCCTTAGCCTTGTTTCCCCTTGCCGTGCCGTTCCTTCCGTTACACTTGCCTTTCCTTGCTTTCCCTTGCCTTCCTTACCTTCCGTTACTCTTTGCTTGCCTTCCGTGCATTGCCTAGCCTTGCGTTGTCGTGCCTTAGCCTTGCTTCGCCTGAACGTGCTTTCCCATGCGTTACCCTTTCCTTGCCTTGCCGTGCATTGCCCAGCCTGCGTTGCCGTGCCTTAGCCTTTTTTCCCCTTGCCGTGCAGTTCCTTCCGTTACCCTTGCCTTTCCTTGCTTTTCCTTGCCTTGCTTACCTTCCGTTACTCTTTGCTTCCCTTCCCTGCATTGCCTAGCCTTGCGTTGTCGTGCCTTAGCCTTATCTCGCCTGAGCGTGCCTTCCTTTGCTTTAAGCTTTACTTGCATTGTCGTGCATTGCCTAGCCTTGCGTTGTCGTGTATTAGCCTTGCCTAGCCTCACCGTGCCTTGCCTTGCGTTACCCTTTCCTTGCCTTGCCGTGCATTTCCTAGCCGTGTGTTGTCGTGCCTTAGCCTTGTTTCCCCTTGCCGTTGCGTGCCTTTTGTTACACTTGCCTTGCCTGGCTTTGCCTTGCCTTCCTTTCCTTCCGTTACTCTTTCCTTGCCTTGCCGTGCATTGCCTAGCCTTGCGTTGTCGTGCCTTAGCCTTGTTTCCCCTTGCCGTTGCGTGCCTTTTGTTACACTTGCCTTTCCTTGCTTTTCCTTGCCTTGCTTACCTTCCGTTACTCTTTGCTTGCCTTCCCTCAATTGCCTAGCCTTGCGTTTTCGTGCCTTTGCCTTATCTCGCCTGACCTTGCCTTCCTTTGCTTTAAGCTTTCCTTGCATTGTCGTGCATTGCCTAGCCTTGCGTTGTCGTGCATTAGCCTTGCCTAGCCGAACCGTGCCTTGCCTTGCGTTACCCTTTCCTTGCCTTGCCGTGCATTGCCTAGCCGTGCGTTGTCGTGCCTTAGCCTTGTTTCCCCTTGCCGTGCAGTTCCTTCCGTTACACTTGCCTTTCTTTGCTTTCCCTTGCCTTCCTTACCTTCCGTTACTCTTTGCTTGCCTTCCGTGCATTGCCTAGCCTTGCGTTGTCGTGCCTTAGCCTTGTTTCCCCTTGCCGTTGCGTGCCTTTTGTTACACTTGCCTTTCCTTGCTTTACCTTGCCTTGCTTACCTTCCGTTACTCTTTGCTTGCCTTCCCTCAATTGCCTAGCCTTGCGTTTTCGTGCCTTTGCCTTATCTCGCCTGACCTTGCCTTCCTTTGCTTTAAGCTTTCCTTGCATTGTCGTGCATTGCCTAGCCTTGCGTTTTCGTGCATTAGCCTTGTCTAGCCTCACCATGCCTTACCTTGCGTTACCCTTTGCTTGCCTTGCCGTGCATTGCCTAGCCGTGCGTTGTCGTGCCTTAGCCTTGTTTCCCCTTGCCGTGCAGTTCCTTCCGTTACACTTGCCTTTCTTTGCTTTCCCTTGCCTTCCTTACCTTCCGTTACTCTTTGCTTGCCTTCCGTGCATTGCCTAGCCTTGCGTTGTCGTGCCTTAGCCTTGGCTCGCCTGAACGTGCTTTCACATGCGTTACCCTTTCCTTGCCTTGCCGTGCATTGCCCAGCCTGCGTTGCCGTGCCTTAGCCTTGTTTCCCCTTGCCGTGCAGTTCCTTCCGTTACCCTTGCCTTTCCTTGCTTTTCCTTGCCTTGCTTACCTTCCGTTACTCTTTGCTTGCCTTCCCTGCATTGCCTAGCCTTGCGTTGTCGTGCCTTAGCCTTATCTCTTCTTACCGTGCCTTCCTTTGCTTTAAGCTTTACTTGCATTGTCGTGCATTGCCTAGCCTTGTGTTGTGGTGCATTAGCCTTGCCTAGCCTCACCGTGCCTTGCCTTGCGTTACCCTTTCCTTGCCTTGCCGTGCATTTCCTAGCCGTGTGTTGCCGTGCCTTAGACTTGTTACCCCTTGCCGTGCCGTTCCTTCCGTTACCCTTGCCTTCCCTTGCTTTCCCTTGCCTTCCTTGCGTTCCGTTACTCTTTGCTTGCTTTCCGTGCATTGCCTAGCCTTGCGTTGTCATGCCTTAGCTTTGCATCACCTGACCGTGCTTTCCCATGAGTTACCCTTTCCTTGCCTTTCCGTGCATTGCCTAGCCGTGCGTTGTCGTGCCTTAGCCTTGTTTCCCCTTGCCGGGCCGTTCCTTCCGTTACACTTGCCTTTCCTTCCTTTCCCTTGCCTTCCTTACCTTCCGTTACTCTTTGCTTGCCTTCCGTGCATGGCCTAGCCTTGCGTTGTCGTGCCTTAGCGTTGCCTCGCCTGACCGTGCTTTCAAATGCGTTACCCTTTCCTTGCCTTGCCCTTCTTTGCCTAGCGTTCGGTGTCGTGCCTTAGACTTGTTTCCCCTTGCCGTGCCGTTCCTTCCGTTACCCTGGCCTTTCCTTCCTTTTCCTTGCCTTGCTTACCTTCCGTTACTGTTTGCTTGCCTTCCCTGAATTTCCTAGCCTTGCGTTGTCGTGCCTTAGCCTTATCTCGCCTGACCTTGCCTTCCTTTGCTTTAAGCTTTCCTTGCATTGTCGTGCATTGCCTAGCCTTGCGTTTTCGTGCATTAGCCTTGCCTAGCCTCACCGTGCCTTTCCTTGCGTTACCCTTTGCTTGCCTTGCCGTGCATTGCCTAGCCGTGCGTTGTCGTGCCTTAGCCTTGTTTCCCCTTGCCGTGCCGTTCCTTCCGTTACACTTGCCTTTCTTTGCTTTCACTTTCCTTCCTTACCTTCCGTTTCTCTTTGCTTGCCTTCCGTGCATTGCCTAGCCTTGGGTTGTCGTGCCTTAGCCTTGCCTCGACTGACCGTGCTTTCCCATGGGTTACCCTTTCCTTGCCTTGCCGTGCATTGCCTAGCGTGCGTTGTCGTGCCTTAGCATTGTTTCCCCTTGCCGTGCCGTTCCTTCCGTTACGCTTGCCTTTCCTTGCTTTCCCTTGCCTTCCTTACCTTCCGTTACTCTTTGCTTGCCTTCCCTGCATTGCCTAGCCTTGTGTTGTCGTGCCTTAGCCTTATCTCGCCTGACCGTGCCTTCCTTTGCTTTAAGCTTTACTTGCATTGTCGTGCATTGCCTAGCCTTGCGTTGTCGTGCATTAGCCTTGCCTAGCCTCACCGTGCCTTGCCTTGCGTTACCCTTTCCTTGCCTTGCCGTGCATTTCCTAGCCGTGTGTTGTCGTGCCTTAGCCTTGTTTCCCCTTGCCGTTGCGTGCCTTTTGTTACACTTGCCTTGCCTGGCTTTGCCTTGCCTTCCTTTCCTTCCGTTACTCTTTGCTTGCCTTGCCGTGCATTGCCTAGCCGTGCGTTGTCGTGCCTTAGCCTTGTTTCCCCTTGCCGTTGCGTGCCTTTTGTTACACTTGCCTTTCCTTGCTTTTCCTTGCCTTGCTTACCTTCCGTTACTCTTTGTTTGCCTTCCCTCAATTGCCTAGCCTTGCGTTTTCGTGCCTTTGCCTTATCTCGCCTGACCTTGCCTTCCTTTGCTTTAAGCTTTCCTTGCATTGTCGTGCATTGCCTAGCCTTGCGTTGTCGTGCATTAGCCTTGCCTAGCCTCACCGTGCCTTGCCTTGCGTTACCCTTTCCTTGCCTTGCCGTGCATTGCCTAGCGTGCGTTGTCGTGCCTTAGCCTTGTTACCCCTTGCCGTGCCGTTCCTTCCGTTACCCTTGCCTTCCCTTGCTTTCCCTTGCCTTCCTTGCGTTCCGTTACTCTTTGCTTGCTTTCCGTGCATTGCCTAGCCTTGCGTTGTCATGCCTTAGGCTTGCCTCGCCTGACCGTGCTTTCCCATGCGTTACCCTTTCCTTGCCTTGCCGTGCATTGCCTAGCGTGCGTTGTCGTGCCTTAGCCTTGTTTCCCCTTGCCGTGCCGTTCCTTCCGTTACACTTGCCTTTCTTTGCTTTCCCTTGCCTTCCTTACTTTCCGTTACTCTTTGCTTGCCTTCCGTGCATTGCCTAGCCTTGCGTTGTCGTGCCTTAGCCTTATCTCGCCTGACCGTGCCTTCCTTTGCTTTAAGCTTTCCTTGCATTGTCGTGCATTGCCTAGCCTTGCGTTTTCGTGCATTAGCCTTGCCTAGCCTCACCGTGCCTTGCCTTGCGTTACCCTTTCCTTGCCTTGCCGTGCATTGCCTAGCCGTGCGTTTTCGTGCCTTAGCCTTGATTCCCCTTGCCGTGGCGTGCCTTTTGTTACACTTGCCTTGCCTGGCTTTGCCTTGCCTTCCTTTCCTTCCGTTACTCTTTCCTTGCCTTGCCGTGCATTGCCTAGCCCTGCGTTGTCGTGCCTTAGCCTTCTTACCCCTTGCCGTGCCGTTCCTTCCGTTACCCTTGTCTTCCCTTGCTTTCCCTTGCCTTCCTTGCGTTCCGTTACTCTTTGCTTGCTTTCCGTGCATTGCCTAGCCTTGCGTTGTCATGCCTTAGCCTTGCCTCGCCTGACCGTGCTTTCCCATGCGTTACCCTTTCCTAGCCTTGCCGTGCATTGCCTAGCGTGCGTTGTCGTGCCTTAGCCTTGTTTCCCCTTGCCGTGCCGTTCCTTCCGTTACACTTGCCTTTCCTTGCTTTCCCTTGCCTTCCTTACCTTCCGTTACTCTTTGCTTGCCTTCCGTGCATTGCCTAGCCTTGCGTTGTCGTGCCTTAGCCTTGCCTCGCCTGACCGTGCTTTCCCATGCGTTACCCTTTCCTTGCCTTGCCGTTCATTGCCTAGCGTTCGGTGTCGTGCCTTAGACTTGTTCCCCCTTGCCGTGCCGTTCCTTCCGTTACCCTTGCCTTTCCTTGCTTTTCCTTGCCTTCCTTACCTTCCGGTACTCTTTGCTTGCCTTCCCTGAATTGCCTAGCCTTGCGTTGTCGTGCCTTTGCCTTATCTCGCCTGACCTTGCCTTCCTTTGCTTTAAGCTTTCCTTGCATTGTCGTGCATTGCCTAGCATTGCGTTTCCGTGCATTAGCCTTGCCTAGCCTCACCGTGCCTTGCCTTGCGTTACCCTTTGCTTGCCTTGCCGTGCAGTGCCTAGACGTGCGTTGTCGTGCCTTAGCCTTGTTTCCCCTTGCCGTGCAGTTCATTCCGTTACACTTGCCTTTCTTTGCTTTCCCTTGCCTTCCTTACCTTCCGTTACTCTTTGCTTGCCTTCCGTGCATTGCGAAGCCTTGCGTTGTCGTGCCTTAGCATTGTTTCCCCTTGCCGTGCAGTTCCTTCCGTTACACTTGCCTTTCTTTGCTTTCCCTTGGCTTCCTTACCTTCCGTTACTCTTTGCTTGCCTTCCCTGCATTGCCTAGCCTTGCGTTGTCGTGCCTTAGCCTTATCTCGCCTGACCGTGCCTTCCTTTGCTTTAAGCTTTACTTGCATTGTCGTGCATTGCCTAGCCTTGCGTTGTCGTGCATTAGCCTTGCCTAGCCTCACCGTGCCTTGCCTTGCGTTACCCTTTCCTTGCCTTGCCGTGCATTTCCTAGCCGTGTGTTGTCGTGCCTTACCCTTGTTTCCCCTTGCCGTTGCGTGCCTTTTGTTACACTTGCCTTGCCTGGCTTTGCCTTGCCTTCCTTTCCTTCCGTTACTCTTTGCTTGCCTTGCCGTGCATTGCCTAGCCGTGCGTTGTCGTGCCTTAGCCTTGTTTCCCCTTGCCGTGCCATTCCTTCCGTTACACTTGCCTTTCTTTGCTTTCCCTTGCCTTCCTTACCTTCCGTTACTCTTTGCTTGCCTTCCGTGCATTGCCTAGCCTTGCGTTGTCGTGCCTTAGCCTTGCCTCGCCTGAACGTGCTTTCCCATGCGTTACCCTTTCCTTGCCTTGCCGTGCATTGCCCAGCCTGCGTTGCCGTGCCTTAGCCTTGTTTCCCCTTGCCGTGCAGTTCCTTCCGTTACCCTTGCCTTTCCTTGCTTTTCCTTGCCTTGCTAACCTTCCGTTACTCTTTGCTTGCCTTCCCTGCATTGCCTAGCCTTGCGTTGTCGTGCCTTAGCCTTATCTCTTCTTACCGTGCCTTCCTTTGCTTTAAGCTTTACTTGCATTGTCGTGCATTGCCTAGCCTTGCGTTGTCGTGCATTAGCCTTGCCTAGCCTCACCGTGCCTTGCCTTGCGTTACCCTTTCCTTGCCTTGCCGTGCATTTCCTAGCCGTGTGTTGCTGTGCCTTAGCCTTGTTACCCCTTGCCGTGCCGTTCCTTCCGTTACCCTTGCCTTCCCTTGCTTTCCCTTGCCTTCCTTGCGTTCCGTTACTCTTTGCTTGCTTTCCGTGCATTGCCTAGCCTTGCGTTGTCATGCCTTAGCCTTGCATCGCCTGACCGTGCTTTCCCATGAGTTACCCTTTCCTTGCCTTTCCGTGCATTGCCTAGCCGTGCGTTGTCGTGCCTTAGCCTTGTTTCCCCTTGCCGGGCCGTTCCTTCCGTTACACTTGCCTTTCCTTCCTTTCCCTTGCCTTCCTTACCTTCCGTTACTCTTTGCTTGCCTTCCGTGCATTGCCTAGCCTTGCGTTGTCGTGCCTTAGCGTTGCCTCGCCTGACCGTGCTTTCAAATGCGTTACCCTTTCCTTGCCTTGCCCTTCATTGCCTAGCGTTCGGTGTCGTGCCTTAGACTTGTTTCCCCTTGCCGTGCCGTTCCTTCCGTTACCCTGGCCTTTCCTTCCTTTTCCTTGCCTTGCTTACCTTCCGTTTCTCTTTGCTTGCCTTCCGTGCATTGCCTAGCCTTGGGTTGTCGTGCATTAGCCTTGCCTAGCCTCACCGTGCCTTGCCTTGCGTTACCCTTTCCTTGCCTTGCCGTGCATTGCCTAGCCGTGCGTTGTCGTGCCTTAGCCTTGTTCCCCCTTGCCGTGCCGTTCCTTCCGTTACCCTTGCCTTTCCTTGCTTTTCCTTGCCTTCCTTACCTTCCGTTACTCTTTGCTTGCTTTCCGTGCATTGCCTAGCCTTGCGTTGTCATGCCTTAGGCTTGCCTCGCCTGACCGTGCTTTCCCATGCGTTACCCTTTCCTTGCCTTGCCGTTCATTGCCTAGCGTTCGTTGTCGTGCCTTAGCCTTGTTTCCCCTTGCCGTGCCGTTCCTTCCGTTACACTTGCCTTTCTTTGCTTTCCCTTGCCTTCCTTAACTTCCGTTACTCTTTGCTTGCCTTCCGTGCATTGCCTAGCCTTGCGTTGTCGTGCCTTAGCCTTATCTCGCCTGACCGTGCCTTCCTTTGCTTTAAGCTTTCCTTGCATTGTCGTGCATTGCCTAGCCTTGCGTTGTCGTGCATTAGCCTTGCCTAGCCTCACCGTGCCTTGCCTTGCGTTACCCTTTCCTTGCCTTGCCGTGCATTGCCTAGCCGTGCGTTGTCGTGCCTTAGCCTTGATTCCCCTTGCCGTGGCGTGCCTTTTGTTACACTTGCCTTGCCTGGCTTTGCCTTGCCTTCCTTTCCTTCCGTTACTCTTTCCTTGCCTTGCCGTGCATTGCCTAGCCTTGCATTGTCGTGCCTTATCCTTGCCTCACCTAACCGTGCCTTCCCCTGCGTTACCCTTTCCTTGCCTTGCCGTGCATTGCCTAGCCGTGCGTTGTCGTGCCTTAGCCTTGTTTCCCCTTGCCGTGCCGTTCCTTCCGTTACACTTGCCTTTCCTTGCTTTCCCTTGCCTTCCTTACCTTCCGTTACTTTTTGCTTGCCTTCCGTGCATTGCCTAGCCTTGCGTTGTCGTGCCTTAGCCTTGCTTCGCCTGAACGTGCTTTCCCATGCGTTACCCTTTCCTTGCCTTGCCGTGCATTGCCCAGCCTGCGTTGCCGTGCCTTAGCCTTTTTTCCCCTTGCCGTGCAGTTCCTTCCGTTACCCTTGCCTTTCCTTGCTTTTCCTTGCCTTGCTTACCTTCCGTTACTCTTTGCTTCCCTTCCCTGCATTGCCTAGCCTTGCGTTGTCGTGCCTTAGCCTTATCTCGCCTGAGCGTGCCTTCCTTTGCTTTAAGCTTTACTTGCATTGTCGTGCATTGCCTAGCCTTGCGTTGTCGTGTATTAGCCTTGCCTAGCCTCACCGTGCCTTGCCTTGCGTTACCCTTTCCTTGCCTTGCCGTGCATTTCCTAGCCGTGTGTTGTCGTGCCTTAGCCTTGTTTCCCCTTGCCGTTGCGTGCCTTTTGTTACACTTGCCTTGCCTGGCTTTGCCTTGCCTTCCTTTCCTTCCGTTACTCTTTGCTTGCCTTGCCGTGCATTGCCTAGCCGTGCGTTGTCGTGCCTTAGCCTTGTTTCCCCTTGCCGTTGCGTGCCTTTTGTTACACTTGCCTTTCCTTGCTTTTCCTTGCCTTGCTTACCTTCCGTTACTCTTTGCTTGCCTTCCCTCAATTGCCTAGCCTTGCGTTTTCGTGCCTTTGCCTTATCTCGCCTGACCTTGCCTTCCTTTGCTTTAAGCTTTCCTTGCATTGTCGTGCATTGCCTAGCCTTGCGTTGTCGTGCATTAGCCTTGCCTAGCCGAACCGTGCCTTGCCTTGCGTTACCCTTTCCTTGCCTTGCCGTGCATTGCCTAGCCGTGCGTTGTCGTGCCTTAGCCTTGTTTCCCCTTGCCGTGCAGTTCCTTCCGTTACACTTGCCTTTCTTTGCTTTCCCTTGCCTTCCTTACCTTCCGTTACTCTTTGCTTGCCTTCCGTGCATTGCCTAGCCTTGCGTTGTCGTGCCTTAGCCTTGTTTCCCCTTGCCGTTGCGTGCCTTTTGTTACACTTGCCTTTCCTTGCTTTACCTTGCCTTGCTTACCTTCCGTTACTCTTTGCTTGCCTTCCCTCAATTGCCTAGCCTTGCGTTTTCGTGCCTTTGCCTTATCTCGCCTGACCTTGCCTTCCTTTGCTTTAAGCTTTCCTTGCATTGTCGTGCATTGCCTAGCCTTGCGTTTTCGTGCATTAGCCTTGTCTAGCCTCACCATGCCTTACCTTGCGTTACCCTTTGCTTGCCTTGCCGTGCATTGCCTAGCCGTGCGTTGTCGTGCCTTAGCCTTGTTTCCCCTTGCCGTGCAGTTCCTTCCGTTACACTTGCCTTTCTTTGCTTTCCCTTGCCTTCCTTACCTTCCGTTACTCTTTGCTTGCCTTCCGTGCATTGCGTAGCCTTGCGTTGTCGTGCCTTAGCCTTGGCTCGCCTGAACGTGCTTTCACATGCGTTACCCTTTCCTTGCCTTGCCGTGCATTGCCCAGCCTGCGTTGCCGTGCCTTAGCCTTGTTTCCCCTTGCCGTGCAGTTCCTTCCGTTACCCTTGCCTTTCCTTGCTTTTCCTTGCCTTGCTTACCTTCCGTTACTCTTTGCTTGCCTTCCCTGCATTGCCTAGCCTTGCGTTGTCGTGCCTTAGCCTTATCTCTTCTTACCGTGCCTTCCTTTGCTTTAAGCTTTACTTGCATTGTCGTGCATTGCCTAGCCTTGTGTTGTGGTGCATTAGCCTTGCCTAGCCTCACCGTGCCTTGCCTTGCGTTACCCTTTCCTTGCCTTGCCGTGCATTTCCTAGCCGTGTGTTGCCGTGCCTTAGCCTTGTTACCCCTTGCCGTGCCGTTCCTTCCGTTACCCTTGCCTTCCCTTGCTTTCCCTTGCCTTCCTTGCGTTCCGTTACTCTTTGCTTGCTTTCCGTGCATTGCCTAGCCTTGCGTTGTCATGCCTTAGCTTTGCATCACCTGACCGTGCTTTCCCATGAGTTACCCTTTCCTTGCCTTTCCGTGCATTGCCTAGCCGTGCGTTGTCGTGCCTTAGCCTTGTTTCCCCTTGCCGGGCCGTTCCTTCCGTTACACTTGCCTTTCCTTCCTTTCCCTTGCCTTCCTTACCTTCCGTTACTCTTTGCTTGCCTTCCGTGCATGGCCTAGCCTTGCGTTGTCGTGCCTTAGCGTTGCCTCGCCTGACCGTGCTTTCAAATGCGTTACCCTTTCCTTGCCTTGCCCTTCATTGCCTAGCGTTCGGTGTCGTGCCTTAGACTTGTTTCCCCTTGCCGTGCCGTTCCTTCCGTTACCCTGGCCTTTCCTTCCTTTTCCTTGCCTTGCTTACCTTCCGTTACTGTTTGCTTGCCTTCCCTGAATTTCCTAGCCTTGCGTTGTCGTGCCTTAGCCTTATCTCGCCTGACCTTGCCTTCCTTTGCTTTAAGCTTTCCTTGCATTGTCGTGCATTGCCTAGCCTTGCGTTTTCGTGCAATAGCCTTGCCTAGCCTCACCGTGCCTTTCCTTGCGTTACCCTTTGCTTGCCTTGCCGTGCATTGCCTAGCCGTGCGTTGTCGTGCCTTAGCCTTGTTTCCCCTTGCCGTGCCGTTCCTTCCGTTACACTTGCCTTTCTTTGCTTTCACTTTCCTTCCTTACCTTCCGTTTCTCTTTGCTTGCCTTCCGTGCATTGCCTAGCCTTGGGTTGTCGTGCCTTAGCCTTGCCTCGACTGACCGTGCTTTCCCATGGGTTACCCTTTCCTTGCCTTGCCGTGCATTGCCTAGCGTGCGTTGCCGTGCCTTAGCCTTGTTTCCCCTTGCCGTGCCGTTCCTTCCGTTACACTTGCCTTTCCTTGCTTTCCCTTGCCTTCCTTACCTTCCGTTACTCTTTGCTTGCCTTCCCTGCATTGCCTAGCCTTGTGTTGTCGTGCCTTAGCCTTATCTCGCCTGACCGTGCCTTCCTTTGCTTTAAGCTTTACTTGCATTGTCGTGCATTGCCTAGCCTTGCGTTGTCGTGCATTAGCCTTGCCTAGCCTCACCGTGCCTTGCCTTGCGTTACCCTTTCCTTGCCTTGCCGTGCATTTCCTAGCCGTGTGTTGTCGTGCCTTAGCCTTGTTTCCCCTTGCCGTTGCGTGCCTTTTGTTACACTTGCCTTGCCTGGCTTTGCCTTGCCTTCCTTTCCTTCCGTTACTCTTTGCTTGCCTTGCCGTGCATTGCCTAGCCGTGCGTTGTCGTGCCTTAGCCTTGTTTCCCCTTGCCGTTGCGTGCCTTTTGTTACACTTGCCTTTCCTTGCTTTTCCTTGCCTTGCTTACCTTCCGTTTCTCTTTGCTTGCCTTCCGTGCATTGCCTAGCCTTGCGTTGTCGTGCCTTAGCCTTATCTCGCCTGACCGTGCCTTCCTTTGCTTTAAGCTTTCCTTGCATTGTCGTGCATTGCCTAGCCTTGCGTTTTCGTGCATTAGCCTTGCCTAGCCTCACCGTGCCTTGCCTTGCGTTACCCTTTCCTTGCCTTGCCGTGCATTGCCTAGCCGTGCGTTTTCGTGCCTTAGCCTTGATTCCCCTTGCCGTGGCGTGCCTTTTTGTTACACTTGCCTTGCCTGGCTTTGCCTTGCCTTCCTTTCCTTCCGTTACTCTTTCCTTGCCTTGCCGTGCATTGCCTAGCCTTGCATTGTCGTGCCTTATCCTTGCCTCACCTGACCGTGCCTTCCCATGCGTTACCCTTTCCTTGCCTTGCCGTGCATTGCCTAGGCATTGTCGTGCCTTATCCTTGCCTCACCTGACCGTGCCTTCCCCTGCGTTACCCTTTCCTTGCCTTGCCGTGCATTGCCTAGCCCTGCGTTGTCGTGCCTTAGCCTTCTTACCCCTTGCCGTGCCGTTCCTTCCGTTACCCTTGTCTTCCCTTGCTTTCCCTTGCCTTCCTTGCGTTCCGTTACTCTTTGCTTGCTTTCCGTGCATTGCCTAGCCTTGCGTTGTCATGCCTTAGCCTTGCCTCGCCTGACCGTGCTTTCCCATGCGTTACCCTTTCCTAGCCTTGCCGTGCATTGCCTAGCGTGCGTTGTCGTGCCTTAGCCTTGTTTCCCCTTGCCGTGCCGTTCCTTCCGTTACACTTGCCTTTCCTTGCTTTCCCTTGCCTTCCTTACCTTCCGTTACTCTTTGCTTGCCTTCCGTGCATTGCCTAGCCTTGCGTTGTCGTGCCTTAGCCTTGCCTCGCCTGACCGTGCTTTCCCATGCGTTACCCTTTCCTTGCCTTGCCGTTCATTGCCTAGCGTTCGGTGTCGTGCCTTAGACTTGTTCCCCCTTGCCGTGCCGTTCCTTCCGTTACCCTTGCCTTTCCTTGCTTTTCCTTGCCTTCCTTACCTTCCGGTACTCTTTGCTTGCCTTCCCTGAATTGCCTAGCCTTGCGTTGTCGTGCCTTTGCCTTATCTCGCCTGACCTTGCCTTCCTTTGCTTTAAGCTTTCCTTGCATTGTCGTGCATTGCCTAGCATTGCGTTTCCGTGCATTAGCCTTGCCTAGCCTCACCGTGCCTTGCCTTGCGTTACCCTTTGCTTGCCTTGCCGTGCAGTGCCTAGACGTGCGTTGTCGTGCCTTAGCCTTGTTTCCCCTTGCCGTGCAGTTCATTCCGTTACACTTGCCTTTCTTTGCTTTCCCTTGCCTTCCTTACCTTCCGTTACTCTTTGCTTGCCTTCCGTGCATTGCCTAGCCTTGCGTTGTCGTGCCTTAGCCTTGTTTCCCCTTGCCGTGCAGTTCCTTCCGTTACACTTGCCTTTCTTTGCTTTCCCTTGGCTTCCTTACCTTCCGTTACTCTTTGCTTGCCTTCCCTGCATTGCCTAGCCTTGCGTTGTCGTGCCTTAGCCTTATCTCGCCTGACGGTGCCTTCCTTTGCTTTAAGCTTTACTTGCATTGTCGTGCATTGCCTAGCCTTGCGTTGTCGTGCATTAGCCTTGCCTAGCCTCACCGTGCCTTGCCTTGCGTTACCCTTTCCTTGCCTTGCCGTGCATTTCCTAGCCGTGTGTTGTCGTGCCTTACCCTTGTTTCCCCTTGCCGTTGCGTGCCTTTTGTTACACTTGCCTTGCCTGGCTTTGCCTTGCCTTCCTTTCCTTCCGTTACTCTTTGCTTGCCTTGCCGTGCATTGCCTAGCCGTGCGTTGTCGTGCCTTAGCCTTGTTTCCCCTTGCCGTGCCATTCCTTCCGTTACACTTGCCTTTCTTTGCTTTCCCTTGCCTTCCTTACCTTCCGTTACTCTTTGCTTGCCTTCCGTGCATTGCCTAGCCTTGCGTTGTCGTGCCTTAGCCTTGCCTCGCCTGAACGTGCTTTCCCATGCGTTACCCTTTCCTTGCCTTGCCGTGCATTGCCCAGCCTGCGTTGCCGTGCCTTAGCCTTGTTTCCCCTTGCCGTGCAGTTCCTTCCGTTACCCTTGCCTTTCCTTGCTTTTCCTTGCCTTGCTAACCTTCCGTTACTCTTTGCTTGCCTTCCCTGCATTGCCTAGCCTTGCGTTGTCGTGCCTTAGCCTTATCTCTCCTTACCGTGCCTTCCTTTGCTTTAAGCTTTACTTGCATTGTCGTGCATTGCCTAGCCTTGCGTTGTCGTGCATTAGCCTTGCCTAGCCTCACCGTGCCTTGCCTTGCGTTACCCTTTGCTTGCCTTGCCGTGCATTTCCTAGCCGTGTGTTGCTGTGCCTTAGCCTTGTTACCCCTTGCCGTGCCGTTCCTTCCGTTACCCTTGCCTTCCCTTGCTTTCCCTTGCCTTCCTTGCGTTCCGTTACTCTTTGCTTGCTTTCCGTGCATTGCCTAGCCTTGGGTTGTCGTGCCTTAGCCTTGCCTCGCCTGACCGTGCTTTCCCATGGGTTACCCTTTCCTCCCATGGGTTACCCTTTCCTTGCCTTGCCCTTCATTGCCTAGCGTTCGGTGTCGTGCCTTAGACTTGTTTCCCCTTGCCGTGCCGTTCCTTCCGTTACCCTGGCCTTTCCTTCCTTTTCCTTGCCTTGCTTACCTTCCGTTTCTCTTTGCTTGCCTTCCGTGCATTGCCTAGCCTTGGGTTGTCGTGCCTTAGCCTTGCCTCGCCTGACCGTGCTTTCCCATGGGTTACCCTTTCCTTGCCTTGCCGTGCATTGCCTAGCGTGCGTTGTCGTGCCTTAGCATTGTTTCCCCTTGCCGTGCCGTTCCTTCCGTTACACTTGCCTTTCCTTGCTTTCCCTTGCCTTCCTTACCTTCCGTTACTCTTTGATTGCCTTCCCTGCATTGCCTAGCCTTGCGTTGTCGTGCCTTAGCCTTATCTCGCCTGACCGTGCCTTCCTTTGCTTTAAGCTTTAGTTGCATTGTCGTGCATCGCCTAGCCTTGCGTTTTCGTGCATTAGCCTTGCCTAGCCTCACCGTGCCTTGCCTTGCGTTACCCTTTCCTTGCCTTGCCGTGCATTTCCTAGCCGTGTGTTGTCGTGCCTTAGCCTTGTTTCCCCTTGCCGTTGCGTGCCTTTTGTTACACTTGCCTTGCCTGGCTTTGCCTTGCCTTCCTTTCCTTCCGTTACTCTTTGCTTGCCTTGCCGTGCATTGCCTAGCCCTGCGTTGTCGTGCCTTAGCCTTGTTACCCCTTGCCGTGCGTGCCTTTTGTTACACTTGCCTTTCCTTCCTTTCCCTTGCCTTCCTTACCTTCCGTTACTCTTTGCTTGCCTTCCGTGCATGGCCTAGCCTTGCGTTGTCGTGCCTTAGCGTTGCCTCGCCTGACCGTGCTTTCAAATGCGTTACCCTTTCCTTGCCTTGCCCTTCATTGCCTAGCGTTCGGTGTCGTGCCTTAGACTTGTTTCCCCTTGCCGTGCCGTTCCTTCCGTTACCCTGGCCTTTCCTTCCTTTTCCTTGCCTTGCTTACCTTCCGTTACTCTTTGCTTGCCTTCCCTGAATTTCCTAGCCTTGCGTTGTCGTGCCTTAGCCTTATCTCGCCTGACCTTGCCTTCCTTTGCTTTAAGCTTTCCTTGCATTGTCGTGCATCGCCTAGCCTTGCGTTTTCGTGCATTAGCCTTGCCTAGCCTCACCGTGCCTTTCCTTGCGTTACCCTTTGCTTGCCTTGCCGTGCATTGTCTAGCCGTGCGTTGTCGTGCCTTAGCCTTGTTTCCCCTTGCCGTGCCGTTCCTTCCGTTCCACTTGCCTTTCTTTGCTTTCCCTTTCCTTCCTTACCTTCCGTTTCTCTTTGCTTGCCTTCCGTGCATTGCCTAGCCTTGGGTTGTCGTGCCTTAGCCTTGCCTCGCCTGACCGTGCTTTCCCATGGGTTACCCTTTCCTTGCCTTGCCGTGCATTGCCTAGCGTGCGTTGTCGTGCCTTAGCATTGTTTCCCCTTGCCGTGCCGTTCCTTCCGTTACACTTGCCTTTCCTTGCTTTCCCTTGCCTTCCTTACCTTCCGTTACTCTTTGCTTGCCTTCCCTGCATTGCCTAGCCTTGCGTTGTCGTGCCTTAGCCTTATCTCGCCTGACCGTGCCTTCCTTTGCTTTAAGCTTTACTTGCATTGTCGTGCATTGCCTAGCCTTGCGTTGTCGTGCATTAGCCTTGCCTAGCCTCACCGTGCCTTGCCTTGCGTTACCCTTTCCTTGCCTTGCCGTGCATTTCCTAGCCGTGTGTTGTCGTGCCTCAGCCTTGTTTCCCCTTGCCGTTGCGTGCCTTTTGTTACACTTGCCTTGCCTGGCTTTGCCTTGCCTTCCTTTCCTTCCGTTACTCTTTGCTTGCCTTGCCGTGCATTGCCTAGCCCTGCGTTGTCGTGCCTTAGCCTTGTTTCCCCTTGCCGTTGCGTGCCTTTTGTTACACTTGCCTTTCCTTGCTTTTCCTTGCCTTGCTTACCTTCCGTTACTCTTTGCTTGCCTTCCCTCAATTGCCTAGCCTTGCGTTTTCGTGCCTTTGCCTTATCTCGCCTGACCTTGCCTTCCTTTGCTTTAAGCTTTCCTTGCATTGTCGTGCATTGCCTAGCCTTGCGTTTTCGTGCATTAACCTTGACTAGCCTTACCGTGCCTTACCTTCCGTTACTCTTTGCTTGCCTTCCGTGCATTGCCTAGCCTTGCGTTGTCGTGCCTTAGCTTTGCCTCGCCTGACCGTGCTTTCCCATGCGTTGCCCTTTCCTTGCCTTGCCGTTCATTGCCTAGCGTTCGGTGTCGTGCCTTAGACTTGTTCCCCCTTGCCGTGCCGTTCCTTCCGTTACCCTTGCCTTTCCTTGCTTTTCCTTGCCTTCCTTACCTTCCGTTACTCTTTGCTTGCCTTCCCTGAATTGCCTAGCCTTGCGTTGTCGTGCCTTTGCCTTATCTCGCCTGACCTTGCCTTCCTTTGCTTTAAGCTTTCCTTGCATTGTCGTGCATTGCCTAGCATTGCGTTTCCGTGCATTAGCCTTGCCTAGCCTCACCGTGCCTTGCCTTGCGTTACCCTTTGCTTGCCTTGCCGTGCATTTCCTAGCCGTGTGTTGTCGTGCCTTAGCCTTGTTTCCCCTTGCCGTTGCGTGCCTTTTGTTACACTTGCCTTGCCTGGCTTTGCCTTGCCTTCCTTTCCTTCCGTTACTCTTTGCTTGCCTTGCCGTGCATTGCCTAGCCCTGCGTTGTCGTGCCTTAGCCTTGTTTCCCCTTGCCGTTGCGTGCCTTTTGTTACACTTGCCTTTCCTTGCTTTTCCTTGCCTTGCTTACCTTCCGTTACTCTTTGCTTGCCTTCCCTCAATTGCCTAGCCTTGCGTTTTCGTGCCTTTGCCTTATCTCGCCTGACCTTGCCTTCCTTTGCTTTAAGCTTTCCTTGCATTGTCGTGCATTGACTAGCCTTGCGTTTTCGTGCATTAGCCTTGTCTAGCCTCACCGTGCCTTGCCTTGCGTTACCCTTTGCTTGCCTTGCCGTGCATTGCCTAGCCGTGCGTTGTCGTGCCTTAGCCTTGTTTCCCCTTGCCGTGCAGTTCCTTCCGTTACACTTGCCTTTCTTTGCTTTCCCTTGCCTTCCTTACCTTCCGTTACTCTTTGCTTGCCTTCCGTGCATTGCCTAGCCTTGCGTTGTCGTGCCTTAGCCTTGCCTCGCCTGAACGTGCTTTCCCATGCGTTACCCTTTACTTGCCTTGCCGTGCATTGCCCAGCCTGCGTTGCCGTGCCTTAGCCTTGTTTCCCCTTGCCGTGCAGTTCCTTCCGTTACCCTTGCCTCTCCTTGCTTTTCCTTGCCTTGCTTACCTTCCGTTACTCTTTGCTTCCCTTCCCTGCATTGCCTAGCCTTGCGTTGTCGTGCCTTAGCCTTATCTCGCCTGACCGTGCCTTCCTTTGCTTTAAGCTTTCCTTGCATTGTCGTGCATTGCCAAGCCTTGCGTTGTCGTGCATTAGGCTTGCATAGCCTCACCGTGCCTTGCCTTGCGTTACCCTTTCCTTGCCTTGCCGTGCATTGCCTAGCGTGCGTTGTCGTGCCTTAGCCTTGTTACCCCTTGCCGTGCCGTTCCTTCCGTTACCCTTGCCTTCCCTTGCTTTCCCTTGCCTTCCTTGCGTTCCGTTACTCTTTGCTTGCTTTCCGTGCATTGCCTAGCCTTGCGTTGTCATGCCTTAGGCTTGCCTCGCCTGACCGTGCTTTCCCATGCGTTACCCTTTCCTTGCCTTGCCGTGCATTGCCTAGCGTGCGTTGTCGTGCCTTAGCCTTGTTTCCCCTTGCCGTGCCGTTCCTTCCGTTACACTTGCCTTTCTTTGCTTTCCCTTGCCTTCCTTACTTTCCGTTACTCTTTGCTTGCCTTCCGTGCATTGGCTAGCCTTGCGTTGTCGTGCCTTAGCCTTATCTCGCCTGACCGTGCCTTCCTTTGCTTTAAGCTTTCCTTGCATTGTCGTGCATTGCCTAGCCTTGCGTTGTCGTGCATTAGCCTTGCCTAGCCTCACCGTGCCTTGCCTTGCATTACCCTTTCCTTGCCTTGCCGTGCATTGCCTAGCCGTGCGTTGTCGTGCCTTAGCCTTGTTTCCCCTTGCCGTGCCGTGCCTTTTGTTACACTTGCCTTGCCTTGCTTTGCCTTGCCTTCCTTTCCTTCCGTTACACTTTCCTTGCCTTGCCGTGCATTGCCTAGCCTTGCATTGTCGTGCCTTATCCTTGCCTCACCTGACCGTGCCTTCCCCTGCGTTACCATTTCCTTGCCTTGCCGTGCATTGCCTAACCCTGCGTTGCCGTGCCTTAGCCTTGTTACCCCTTGCCGTGCCGTTCCTTCCGTTACCCTTGTCTTCCCTTGCTTTCCCTTGCCTTCCTTGCGTTCCGTTACTCTTTGCTTGCTTTCCGTGCATTGCCTAGCCTTGCGTTGTCATGCCTTAGCCTTGCCTCGCCTGAACGTGCTTTCCCATGCGTTACCCTTTCCTTGCCTTGCCGTGCATTGCCCAGCCTGCGTTGCCGTGCCTTAGCCTTGTTTCCCCTTGCCGTGCAGTTCCTTCCGTTACCCTTGCCTTTCCTTGCTTTCCCTTGCCTTCCTTACCTTCCGTTACTCTTTGCTTGCCTTCCGTGCATTGCCTAGCCTTGCGTTGTCGTGCCTTAGCGTTGCCTCGCCTGACCGTGCTTTCAAATGCGTTACCCTTTCCTTGCCTTGCCCTTCATTGCCTAGCGTTCGGTGTCGTGCCTTAGACTTGTTTCCCCTTGCCGTGCCGTTCCTTCCGTTACCCTGGCCTTTCCTTCCTTTTCCTTGCCTTGCTTACCTTCCGTTACTCTTTGCTTGCCTTCCGTGCATTGCCTAGCCTTGGGTTGTCGTGCCTTAGCCTTGCCTCGCCTGACCGTGCTTTCCCATGCGTTACCCTTTCCTTGCCTTGCCGTGCATTGCCTAGCGTGCGTTGTCGTGCCTTAGCCTTGTTTCCTCTTGCCGTGCCGTTCCTTCCGTTACACTTGCCTTTCCTTGCTTTCCCTTGCCTTCCTTACCTTCCGTTACTCTTTGCTTGCCTTCCGTGCATTGCCTAGCCTTGCGTTGTCGTGCCTTAGCCTTATCTCGCCTGACCGTGCCTTCCTTTGCTTTAAGCTTTACTTGCATTGTCGTGCATTGCCTAGCCTTGCGTTGTCGTGCATTAGCCTTGCCTAGCCTCACCGTGCCTTGCCTTGCGTTACCCTTTCCTTGCCTTGCCGTGCATTTCCTAGCCGTGTGTTGTCGTGCCTTAGCCTTGTTTCCCCTTGCCGTTGCGTGCCTTTTGTTACACTTGCCTTGCCTGGCTTTGCCTTGCCTTCCTTTCCTTCCGTTACTCTTTGCTTGCCTTGCCGTGCATTGCCTAGCCCTGCGTTGTCGTGCCTTAGCCTTGTTTCCCCTTGCCGTTGCGTGCCTTTTGTTACACTTGCCTTTCCTTGCTTTTCCTTGCCTTGCTTACCTTCCGTTACTCTTTGTTTGCCTTCCCTCAATTGCCTAGCCTTGCGTTTTCGTGCCTTTGCCTTATCTCGCCTGACCTTGCCTTCCTTTGCTTTAAGCTTTCCTTGCATTGTCGTGCATTGCCTAGCCTTGCGTTGTCGTGCATTAGCCTTGCCTAGCCTCACCGTGCCTTGCCTTGCGTTACCCTTTCCTTGCCTTGCCGTGCATTGCCTAGCGTGCGTTGTCGTGCCTTAGCCTTGTTACCCCTTGCCGTGCCGTTCCTTCCGTTACCCTTGCCTTCCCTTGCTTTCCCTTGCCTTCCTTGCGTTCCGTTACTCTTTGCTTGCTTTCCGTGCATTGCCTAGCCTTGCGTTGTCATGCCTTAGGCTTGCCTCGCCTGACCGTGCTTTCCCATGCGTTACCCTTTCCTTGCCTTGCCGTGCATTGCCTAGCGTGCGTTGTCGTGCCTTAGCCTTGTTTCCCCTTGCCGTGCCGTTCCTTCCGTTACACTTGCCTTTCTTTGCTTTCCCTTGCCTTCCTTACTTTCCGTTACTCTTTGCTTGCCTTCCGTGCATTGCCTAGCCTTGCGTTGTCGTGCCTTAGCCTTATCTCGCCTGACCGTGCCTTCCTTTGCTTTAAGCTTTCCTTGCATTGTCGTGCATTGCCTAGCCTTGCGTTTTCGTGCATTAGCCTTGCCTAGCCTCACCGTGCCTTGCCTTGCGTTACCCTTTCCTTGCCTTGCCGTGCATTGCCTAGCCGTGCGTTTTCGTGCCTTAGCCTTGATTCCCCTTGCCGTGGCGTGCCTTTTGTTACACTTGCCTTGCCTGGCTTTGCCTTGCCTTCCTTTCCTTCCGTTACTCTTTCCTTGCCTTGCCGTGCATTGCCTAGCCTTCCATTGTCGTGCCTTATCCTTGCCTCACCTGACCGTGCCTTCCCCTGCGTTACCCTTTCCTTGCCTTGCCGTGCATTGCCTAGCCCTGCGTTGTCGTGCCTTAGCCTTCTTACCCCTTGCCGTGCCGTTCCTTCCGTTACCCTTGTCTTCCCTTGCTTTCCCTTGCCTTCCTTGCGTTCCGTTACTCTTTGCTTGCTTTCCGTGCATTGCCTAGCCTTGCGTTGTCGTGCCTTAGCCTTGCCTCGCGTGACCGTGCCTTCCCTTGCGTTACCCTTTCCTAGCCTTGCCGTGCATTGCCTAGCCCTGCGTTGTCTTGCCTTAGCCTTGTTTCCCCTTGCCGTGCCGTTCCTTCCGTTACCCTTGCCTTTCCTTGCTTTCCCTTGCCTTCCTTACCTTCCGTTACTCTTTGCTTGCCTTCCGTGCATTGCCTAGTCTTGCGTTGTCGTGCCTTAGCCTTGCCTCGCCTGACCGTGCTTTCCCATGCGTTACCCTTTCCTTGCCTTGCCGTTCATTGCCTAGCGTTCGGTGTCGTGCCTTAGACTTGTTCCCCCTTGCCGTGCCGTTCCTTCCGTTACCCTTGCCTTTCCTTGCTT
This sequence comes from Macrotis lagotis, assembly GCF_037893015.1. Lineage (NCBI taxonomy): Eukaryota > Metazoa > Chordata > Mammalia > Peramelemorphia > Peramelidae > Macrotis > Macrotis lagotis. The sequence continues at coordinate 73,359 of NW_027422414.1, forward strand.
TTCCTTGCCTTCCTTACCTTCCGGTACTCTTTGCTTGCCTTCCCTGAATTGCCTAGCCTTGCGTTGTCGTGCCTTTGCCTTATCTCGCCTGACCTTGCCTTCCTTTGCTTTAAGCTTTCCTTGCATTGTCGTGCATTGCCTAGCATTGCGTTTCCGTGCATTAGCCTTGCCTAGCCTCACCGTGCCTTGCCTTGCGTTACCCTTTGCTTGCCTTGCCGTGCAGTGCCTAGACGTGCGTTGTCGTGCCTTAGCCTTGTTTCCCCTTGCCGTGCAGTTCATTCCGTTACACTTGCCTTTCTTTGCTTTCCCTTGCCTTCCTTACCTTCCGTTACTCTTTGCTTGCCTTCCGTGCATTGCCTAGCCTTGCGTTGTCGTGCCTTAGCCTTGTTTCCCCTTGCCGTGCAGTTCCTTCCGTTACACTTGCCTTTCTTTGCTTTCCCTTGGCTTCCTTACCTTCCGTTACTCTTTGCTTGCCTTCCCTGCATTGCCTAGCCTTGCGTTGTCGTGCCTTAGCCTTATCTCGCCTGACCGTGCCTTCCTTTGCTTTAAGCTTTACTTGCATTGTCGTGCATTGCCTAGCCTTGCGTTGTCGTGCATTAGCCTTGCCTAGCCTCACCGTGCCTTGCCTTGCGTTACCCTTTCCTTGCCTTGCCGTGCATTTCCTAGCCGTGTGTTGTCGTGCCTTACCCTTGTTTCCCCTTGCCGTTGCGTGCCTTTTGTTACACTTGCCTTGCCTGGCTTTGCCTTGCCTTCCTTTCCTTCCGTTACTCTTTGCTTGCCTTGCCGTGCATTGCCTAGCCGTGCGTTGTCGTGCCTTAGCCTTGTTTCCCCTTGCCGTGCCGTTCCTTCCGTTACACTTGCCTTTCTTTGCTTTCCTTTGCCTTCCTTACCTTCCGTTACTCTTTGCTTGCCTTCCGTGCATTGCCTAGCCTTGCGTTGTCGTGCCTTAGCCTTGCCTCGCCTGAACGTGCTTTCCCATGCGTTACCCTTTCCTTGCCTTGCCGTGCATTGCCCAGCCTGCGTTGCCGTGCCTTAGCCTTGTTTCCCCTTGCCGTGCAGTTCCTTCCGTTACCCTTGCCTTTCCTTGCTTTTCCTTGCCTTGCTAACCTTCCGTTACTCTTTGCTTGCCTTCCCTGCATTGCCTAGCCTTGCGTTGTCGTGCCTTAGCCTTATCTCTTCTTACCGTGCCTTCCTTTGCTTTAAGCTTTACTTGCATTGTCGTGCATTGCCTAGCCTTGCGTTGTCGTGCATTAGCCTTGCCTAGCCTCACCGTGCCTTGCCTTGCGTTACCCTTTCCTTGCCTTGCCGTGCATTTCCTAGCCGTGTGTTGCTGTGCCTTAGCCTTGTTACCCCTTGCCGTGCCGTTCCTTCCGTTACCCTTGCCTTCCCTTGCTTTCCCTTGCCTTCCTTGCGTTCCGTTACTCTTTGCTTGCTTTCCGTGCATTGCCTAGCCTTGCGTTGTCATGCCTTAGCCTTGCATCGCCTGACCGTGCTTTCCCATGAGTTACCCTTTCCTTGCCTTTCCGTGCATTGCCTAGCCGTGCGTTGTCGTGCCTTAGCCTTGTTTCCCCTTGCCGGGCCGTTCCTTCCGTTACACTTGCCTTTCCTTCCTTTCCCTTGCCTTCCTTACCTTCCGTTACTCTTTGCTTGCCTTCCGTGCATGGCCTAGCCTTGCGTTGTCGTGCCTTAGCGTTGCCTCGCCTGACCGTGCTTTCAAATGCGTTACCCTTTCCTTGCCTTGCCCTTCATTGCCTAGCGTTCGGTGTCGTGCCTTAGACTTGTTTCCCCTTGCCGTGCCGTTCCTTCCGTTACCCTGGCCTTTCCTTCCTTTTCCTTGCCTTGCTTACCTTCCGTTTCTCTTTGCTTGCCTTCCGTGCATTGCCTAGCCTTGGGTTGTCGTGCCTTAGCCTTGCCTCGCCTGACCGTGCTTTCCCATGCGTTACTCTTTCCTTGCCTTGCCGTGCATTGCCTAGCGTGCGTTGTCGTGCCTTAGCATTGTTTCCCCTTGCCGTGCCGTTCCTTCCGTTACACTTGCCTTTCCTTGCTTTCCCTTGCCTTCCTTTCCTTCCGTTACTCTTTGCTTGCCTTCCGTGCATTGCCTAGCCTTGCGTTGTCGTGCCTTAGCCTTATCTCGCCTGACCGTGCCTTCCTTTGCTTTAAGCTTTCCTTGCATTGTCGTGCATTGCCTAGCCTTGCGTTGTCGTGCATTAACCTTGCCTAGCCTCACCGTGCCTTGCCTTGCGTTACCCCTTCCTTGCCTTGCCGTGCATTTCCTAGCCGTGTGTTGTCGTGCCTTAGCCTTGTTTCCCCTTGCCGTTGCGTGCCTTTTGTTACACTTGCCTTGCCTGGCTTTGCCTTGCCTTCCTTTCCTTCCGTTACTCTTTGCTTGCCTTGCCGTGCATTGCCTAGCCGTGCGTTGTCGTGCCTTAGCCTTGTTTCCCCTTGCCGTGCCGTGCCTTCCGTTACACTTGCCTTTCCTTGCTTTCCCTTGCCTTCCTTACCTTCCGTTACTCTTTGCTTGCCTTCCGTGCATTGCCTAGCCTTGCGTTGTCGTGCCTTAGCGTTGCCTCGCCTGACCGTGCTTTCAAATGCGTTACCCTTTCCTTGCCTTGCCCTTCATTGCCTAGCGTTCGGTGTCGTGCCTTAGACTTGTTTCCCCTTGCCGTGCCGTTCCTTCCGTTACCCTGGCCTTTCCTTCCTTTTCCTTGCCTTGCTTACCTTCCGTTACTCTTTGCTTGCCTTCCCTGAATTTCCTAGCCTTGCGTTGTCGTGCCTTAGCCTTATCTCGCCTGACATTGCCTTCCTTTGCTTTAAGCTTTCCTTGCATTGTCGTGCATCGCCTAGCCTTGCGTTTTCGTGCATTAGCCTTGCCTAGCCTCACCGTGCCTTTCCTTGCGTTACCCTTTGCTTGCCTTGCCGTGCATTGTCTAGCCGTGCGTTGTCGTGCCTTAGCCTTGTTTCCCCTTGCCGTGCCGTTCCTTCCGTTCCACTTGCCTTTCTTTGCTTTCCCTTTCCTTCCTTACCTTCCGTTTCTCTTTGCTTGCCTTCCGTGCATTGCCTAGCCTTGGGTTGTCGTGCCTTAGCCTTGCCTCGCCTGACCGTGCTTTCCCATGGGTTACCCTTTCCTTGCCTTGCCGTGCATTGCCTAGCGTGCGTTGTCGTGCCTTAGCATTGTTTCCCCTTGCCGTGCCGTTCCTTCCGTTACACTTGCCTTTCCTTGCTTTCCCTTGCCTTCCTTACCTTCCGTTACTCTTTGCTTGCCTTCCCTGCATTGCCTAGCCTTGCGTTGTCGTGCCTTAGCCTTATCTCGCCTGACCGTGCCTTCCTTTGCTTTAAGCTTTACTTGCATTGTCGTGCATTGCCTAGCCTTGCGTTGTCGTGCATTAGCCTTGCCTAGCCTCACCGTGCCTTGCCTTGCGTTACCCTTTCCTTGCCTTGCCGTGCATTTCCTAGCCGTGTGTTGTCGTGCCTCAGCCTTGTTTCCCCTTGCCGTTGCGTGCCTTTTGTTACACTTGCCTTGCCTGGCTTTGCCTTGCCTTCCTTTCCTTCCGTTACTCTTTGCTTGCCTTGCCGTGCATTGCCTAGCCCTGCGTTGTCGTGCCTTAGCCTTGTTTCCCCTTGCCGTTGCGTGCCTTTTGTTACACTTGCCTTTCCTTGCTTTTCCTTGCCTTGCTTACCTTCCGTTACTCTTTGCTTGCCTTCCCTCAATTGCCTAGCCTTGCGTTTTCGTGCCTTTGCCTTATCTCGCCTGACCTTGCCTTCCTTTGCTTTAAGCTTTCCTTGCATTGTCGTGCATTGCCTAGCCTTGCGTTTTCGTGCATTACCCTTGTCTAGCCTCACCGTGCCTTACCTTCCGTTACTCTTTGCTTGCCTTCCGTGCATTGCCTAGCCTTGCGTTGTCGTGCCTTAGCTTTGCCTCGCCTGACCGTGCTTTCCCATGCGTTGCCCTTTCCTTGCCTTGCCGTTCATTGCCTAGCGTTCGGTGTCGTGCCTTAGACTTGTTCCCCCTTGCCGTGCCGTTCCTTCCGTTACCCTTGCCTTTCCTTGCTTTTCCTTGCCTTCCTTACCTTCCGTTACTCTTTGCTTGCCTTCCCTGAATTGCCTAGCCTTGCGTTGTCGTGCCTTTGCCTTATCTCGCCTGACCTTGCCTTCCTTTGCTTTAAGCTTTCCTTGCATTGTCGTGCATTGCCTAGCATTGCGTTTCCGTGCATTAGCCTTGCCTAGCCTCACCGTGCCTTGCCTTGCGTTACCCTTTGCTTGCCTTGCCGTGCATTTCCTAGCCGTGTGTTGTCGTGCCTTAGCCTTGTTTCCCCTTGCCGTTGCGTGCCTTTTGTTACACTTGCCTTGCCTGGCTTTGCCTTGCCTTCCTTTCCTTCCGTTACTCTTTGCTTGCCTTGCCGTGCATTGCCTAGCCCTGCGTTGTCGTGCCTTAGCCTTGTTTCCCCTTGCCGTTGCGTGCCTTTTGTTACACTTGCCTTTCCTTGCTTTTCCTTGCCTTGCTTACCTTCCGTTACTCTTTGCTTGCCTTCCCTCAATTGCCTAGCCTTGCGTTTTCGTGCCTTTGCCTTATCTCGCCTGACCTTGCCTTCCTTTGCTTTAAGCTTTCCTTGCATTGTCGTGCATTGACTAGCCTTGCGTTTTCGTGCATTAGCCTTGTCTAGCCTCACCGTGCCTTGCCTTGCGTTACCCTTTGCTTGCCTTGCCGTGCATTGCCTAGCCGTGCGTTGTCGTGCCTTAGCCTTGTTTCCCCTTGCCGTGCAGTTCCTTCCGTTACACTTGCCTTTCTTTGCTTTCCCTTGCCTTCCTTACCTTCCGTTACTCTTTGCTTGCCTTCCGTGCATTGCCTAGCCTTGCGTTGTCGTGCCTTAGCCTTGCCTCGCCTGAACGTGCTTTCCCATGCGTTACCCTTTACTTGCCTTGCCGTGCATTGCCCAGCCTGCGTTGCCGTGCCTTAGCCTTGTTTCCCCTTGCCGTGCAGTTCCTTCCGTTACCCTTGCCTCTCCTTGCTTTTCCTTGCCTTGCTTACCTTCCGTTACTCTTTGCTTCCCTTCCCTGCATTGCCTAGCCTTGCGTTGTCGTGCCTTAGCCTTATCTCGCCTGACCGTGCCTTCCTTTGCTTTAAGCTTTCCTTGCATTGTCGTGCATTGCCAAGCCTTGCGTTGTCGTGCATTAGGCTTGCATAGCCTCACCGTGCCTTGCCTTGCGTTACCCTTTCCTTGCCTTGCCGTGCATTGCCTAGCGTGCGTTGTCGTGCCTTAGCCTTGTTACCCCTTGCCGTGCCGTTCCTTCCGTTACCCTTGCCTTCCCTTGCTTTCCCTTGCCTTCCTTGCGTTCCGTTACTCTTTGCTTGCTTTCCGTGCATTGCCTAGCCTTGCGTTGTCATGCCTTAGGCTTGCCTCGCCTGACCGTGCTTTCCCATGCGTTACCCTTTCCTTGCCTTGCCGTGCATTGCCTAGCGTGCGTTGTCGTGCCTTAGCCTTGTTTCCCCTTGCCGTGCCGTTCCTTCCGTTACACTTGCCTTTCTTTGCTTTCCCTTGCCTTCCTTACTTTCCGTTACTCTTTGCTTGCCTTCCCTCAATTGCCTAGCCTTGCGTTTTCGTGCCTTAGCCTTATCTCGCCTGACCGTGCCTTCCTTTGCTTTAAGCTTTCCTTGCATTGTCGTGCATTGCCTAGCCTTGCGTTGTCGTGCATTAGCCTTGCCTAGCCTCACCGTGCCTTGCCTTGCATTACCCTTTCCTTGCCTTGCCGTGCATTGCCTAGCCGTGCGTTGTCGTGCCTTAGCCTTGATTCCCCTTGCCGTGGCGTGCCTTTTGTTACACTTGCCTTGCCTGGCTTTGCCTTGCCTTCCTTTCCTTCCGTTACACTTTCCTTGCCTTGCCGTGCATTGCCTAGCCTTGCATTGTCGTGCCTTATCCTTGCCTCACCTGACCGTGCCTTCCCCTGCGTTACCATTTCCTTGCCTTGCCGTGCATTGCCTAGCCCTGCGTTGTCGTGCCTTAGCCTTCTTACCCCTTGCCATGCCGTTCCTTCCGTTACCCTTGTCTTCCCTTGCTTTCCCTTGCCTTCCTTGCGTTCCGTTACTCTTTGCTTGCTTTCCGTGCATTGCCTAGCCTTGCGTTGTCATGCCTTAGCCTTGCCTCGCCTGAACGTGCTTTCCCATGCGTTACCCTTTCCTTGCCTTGCCGTGCATTGCCCAGCCTGCGTTGCCGTGCCTTAGCCTTGTTTCCCCTTGCCGTGCAGTTCCTTCCGTTACCCTTGCCTTTCCTTGCTTTCCCTTGCCTTCCTTACCTTCCGTTACTCTTTGCTTGCCTTCCGTGCATGGCCTAGCCTTGCGTTGTCGTGCCTTAGCGTTGCCTCGCCTGACCGTGCTTTCAAATGCGTTACCCTTTCCTTGCCTTGCCGTTCATTGCCTAGCGTTCGGTGTCGTGCCTTAGACATGTTTCCCCTTGCCGTGCCGTTCCTTCCGTTACCCTGGCCTTTCCTTCCTTTTCCTTGCCTTGCTTACCTTCCGTTTCTCTTTGCTTGCCTTCCGTGCATTGCCTAGCCTTGGGTTGTCGTGCCTTAGCCTTGCCTCGCCTGACCGTGCTTTCCCATGGGTTACCCTTTCCTTGCCTTGCCGTGCATTGCCTAGCGTGCGTTGTCGTGCCTTAGCATTGTTTCCCCTTGCCGTGCCGTTCCTTCCGTTACACTTGCCTTTCCTTGCTTTCCCTTGCCTTCCTTACCTTCCGTTACTCTTTGCTTGCCTTCCCTGCATTGCCTAGCCTTGCGTTGTCGTGCCTTAGCCTTATCTCGCCTGACCGTGCCTTCCTTTGCTTTAAGCTTTACTTGCATTGTCGTGCATTGCCTAGCCTTGCGTTGTCGTGCATTAGCCTTGCCTAGCCTCACCGTGCCTTGCCTTGCGTTACCCTTTCCTTGCCTTGCCGTGCATTTCCTAGCCGTGTGTTGTCGTGCCTTAGCCTTGTTTCCCCTTGCCGTTGCGTGCCTTTTGTTACACTTGCCTTGCCTGGCTTTGCCTTGCCTTCCTTTCCTTCCGTTACTCTTTGCTTGCCTTGCCGTGCATTGCCTAGCCCTGCGTTGTCGTGCCTTAGCCTTGTTTCCCCTTGCCGTTGCGTGCCTTTTGTTACACTTGCCTTTCCTTGCTTTTCCTTGCCTTGCTTACCTTCCGTTACTCTTTGCTTGCCTTCCCTCAATTGCCTAGCCTTGCGTTTTCGTGCCTTTGCCTTATCTCGCCTGACCTTGCCTTCCTTTGCTTTAAGCTTTCCTTGCATTGTCGTGCATTGACTAGCCTTGCGTTTTCGTGCATTAGCCTTGTCTAGCCTCACCGTGCCTTGCCTTGCGTTACCCTTTGCTTGCCTTGCCGTGCATTGCCTAGCCGTGCGTTGTCGTGCCTTAGCCTTGTTTCCCCTTGCCGTGCAGTTCCTTCCGTTACACTTGCCTTTCTTTGCTTTCCCTTGCCTTCCTTGCGTTCCGTTACTCTTTGCTTGCTTTCCGTGCATTGCCTAGCCTTGCGTTGTCGTGCCTTAGCCTTGCCTCGCCTGAACGTGCCTTGCCTTGCGTTACCCTTTCCTTGCCTTGCCGTGCATTGCCTAGCCGTGCGTTGTCGTGCCTTATCCTTGTTTCCCCTTGCCGTGCCGTTCCTTCCGTTACCCTTGCCTTGCCTTGATTTTCCGTGCCTTCCTTTCCTTCCGTTACTCTTTGCTTGCCTGGCCGTGCATTGCCTAGCCTTGCGTTGTCGTGCCTTAGCCTTATCTCGCCTGACCGTGCCTTCCTTTGCTTTAAGCTTTCCTTGCATTGTCGTGCATTGCCTAGCCTTGCGTTGTCGTGCATTAGCCTTGCCTAGCCTCACCGTGCCTTGCCTTGCGTTACCCTTTCCTTGCCTTGCCGTGCATTGCCTACCGTGCGTTGTCGTGCCTTAGCCTTGTTTCCCCTTGCCGTGCCGTTCCTTCCGTTACACTTGCCTTTCCTTGCTTTCCCTTGCCTTCCTTACCTTCCGTTACTCTTTGCTTGCCTTCCGTGCATTGCCTAGCCTTGCGTTGTCGTGCCTTAGCCTTATCTCGCCTGACCGTGCCTTCCTTTGCTTTAAGCTTTACTTGCATTGTCGTGCATTGCCTAGCCTTGCATTGTCGTGCATTAGCCTTGCCTAGCCTCACCGTGCCTTGCCTTGCGTTACCCTTTCCTTGCCTTGCCGTGCATTGCCTAGCCGTGCGTTGTCGTGCCTTAGCCTTGTTTCCCCTTGCCGTTGCGTGCCTTTTGTTACACTTGCCTTGCCTGGCTTTGCCTTGCCTTCCTTTCCTTCCGTTACTCTTTCCTTGCCTTGCCGTGCATTGCCTAGCCCTGCGTTGTCGTGCCTTAGCCTTGTTTCCCCTTGCCGTGCCATTCCTTCCGTTACACTTGCCTTTCTTTGCTTTCCCTTGCCTTCCTTACCTTCCGTTACTCTTTGCTTGCCTTCCGTGCATTGCCTAGCCTTGCGTTGTCGTGCCTTAGCCTTGCCTCGCCTGAACGTGCTTTCCCATGCGTTACCCTTTCCTTGCCTTGCCGTGCATTGCCCAGCCTGCGTTGCCGTGCCTTAGCCTTGTTTCCCCTTGCCGTGCAGTTCCTTCCGTTACCCTTGCCTTTCCTTGCTTTTCCTTGCCTTGCTTACCTTCCGTTACTCTTTGCTTGCCTTCCCTGCATTGCCTAGCCTTGCGTTGTCGTGCCTTAGCCTTATCTCTTCTTACCGTGCCTTCCTTTGCTTTAAGCTTTACTTGCATTGTCGTGCATTGCCTAGCCTTGCGTTGTCGTGCATTAGCCTTGCCTAGCCTCACCGTGCCTTGCCTTGCGTTACCCTTTCCTTGCCTTGCCGTGCATTTCCTAGCCGTGTGTTGCTGTGCCTTAGCCTTGTTACCCCTTGCCGTGCCGTTCCTTCCGTTACCCTTGCCTTCCCTTGCTTTCCCTTGCCTTCCTTGCGTTCCGTTACTCTTTGCTTGCTTTCCGTGCATTGCCTAGCCTTGCGTTGTCATGCCTTAGCCTTGCATCGCCTGACCGTGCTTTCCCATGCGTTACTCTTTGCTTGCCTTCCGTGCATTGCCTAGCCTTGCGTTGTCGTGCCTTAGCCTTGTTTCCCCTTGCCGGGCCGTTCCTTCCGTTACACTTGCCTTTCCTTCCTTTCCCTTGCCTTCCTTACCTTCCGTTACTCTTTGCTTGCCTTCCGTGCATGGCCTAGCCTTGCGTTGTCGTGCCTTAGCGTTGCCTCGCCTGACCGTGCTTTCAAATGCGTTACCCTTTCCTTGCCTTGCCCTTCATTGCCTAGCGTTCGGTGTCGTGCCTTAGACTTGTTTCCCCTTGCCGTGCCGTTCCTTCCGTTACCCTGGCCTTTCCTTCCTTTTCCTTGCCTTGCTTACCTTCCGTTACTCTTTGCTTGCCTTCCCTGAATTTCCTAGCCTTGCGTTGTCGTGCCTTAGCCTTATCTCGCCTGACATTGCCTTCCTTTGCTTTAAGCTTTCCTTGCATTGTCGTGCATCGCCTAGCCTTGCGTTTTCCTGCATTAGCCTTGCCTAGCCTCACCGTGCCTTTCCTTGCGTTACCCTTTGCTTGCCTTGCCGTGCATTGCCTAGCCGTGCATTGTCGTGCCTTAGCCTTGTTTCCCCTTGCCGTGCCGTTCCTTCCGTTCCACTTGCCTTTCTTTGCTTTCCCTTTCGTTCCTTACCTTCCGTTTCTCTTTGCTTGCCTTCCGTGCATTGCCTAGCCTTGGGTTGTCGTGCCTTAGCCTTGCCTCGCCTGACCGTGCTTTCCCATGCGTTACCCTTTCCTTGCCTTGCCGTGCATTGCCTAGCGTGCGTTGTCGTGCCTTAGCATTGTTTCCCCTTGCCGTGCCGTTCCTTCCGTTACACTTGCCTTTCCTTGCTTTCCCTTGCCTTCCTTACCTTCCGTTACTCTTTGCTTGCCTTCCCTGCATTGCCTAGCCTTGCGTTGTCGTGCCTTAGCCTTATCTCGCCTGACCGTGCATTCCTTTGCTTTAAGCTTTCCTTGCATTGTCGTGCATTGCCTAGCCTTGCGTTGTCGTGCATTAGCCTTGCCTAGCCTCACCGTGCCTTGCCTTGCGTTACCCTTTCCTTGCCTTGCCGTGCATTTCCTAGCCGTGTGTTGTCGTGCCTCAGCCTTGTTTCCCCTTGCCGTTGCGTGCCTTTTGTTACACTTGCCTTGCCTGGCTTTGCCTTGCCTTCCTTTCCTTCCGTTACTCTTTGCTTGCCTTGCCGTGCATTGCCTAGCCGTGCGTTGTCGTGCCTTAGCCTTGTTTCCCCTTGCCGTTGCGTGCCTTTTGTTACACTTGCCTTGCCTTGCTTTTCCTTGCCTTGCTTACCTTCCGTTACTCTTTGCTTGCCTTCCCTCAATTGCCTAGCCTTGCGTTTTCGTGCCTTTGCCTTATCTCGCCTGACCTTGCCTTCCTTTGCTTTAAGCTTTCCTTGCATTGTCGTGCATTGCCTAGCCTTGCGTTTTCGTGCATTACCCTTGTCTAGCCTCACCGTGCCTTGCCTTGCGTTACCCTTTGCTTGCCTTCCCGTGCATTGTCTAGCCGTGCATTGTCGTGCCTTAGCCTTGCCTCGCCTGACCGTGCAGTTCCTTCCGTTACACTTGCCTTTCTTTGCTTTCCCTTGCCTTCCTTACCTTCCGTTACTCTTTGCTTGCCTTCCGTGCATTGCCTAGCCTTGCGTTGTCGTGCCTTAGCCTTGCCTCGCCTGAACGTGCTTTCCCATGCGTTACCCTTTCCTTGCCTTGCCGTGCATTGCCCAGCCTGCGTTGCCGTGCCTTAGCCTTGTTTCCCCTTGCCGTGCAGTTCCTTCCGTTACCCTTGCCTTTCCTTGCTTTTCCTTGCCTTGCTTACCTTCCGTTACTCTTTGCTTCCCTTCCCTGCATTGCCTAGCCTTGCGTTGTCGTGCCTTAGCCTTATCTCGCCTGACCGTGCCTTCCTTTGCTTTAAGCTTTACTTGCATTGTCGTGCATTGCCTAGCCTTGCGTTGTCGTGCATTAGCCTTGCCTAGCCTCACCGTGCCTTGCCTTGCGTTACCCTTTCCTTGCCTTGCCGTGCATTTCCTAGCCGTGTGTTGTCGTGCCTTAGCCTTGTTTCCCCTTGCCGTTGCGTGCCTTTTGTTACACTTGCCTTGCCTGGCTTTGCCTTGCCTTCCTTTCCTTCCGTTACTCTTTTCTTGCCTTGCCGTGCATTGCCTAGCCCTGCGTTGTCGTGCCTTAGCCTTGTTTCCCCTTGCCGTTGCGTGCCTTTTGTTACACTTGCCTTTCCTTGCTTTACCTTGCCTTGCTTACCTTCCGTTACTCTTTGCTTGCCTTCCCTCAATTGCCTAGCCTTGTGTTTTCGTGCCTTTGCCTTATCTCGCCTGACTTTGAATTCCTTTGCTTTAAGCTTTCCTTGCATTGTCGTGCATTGCCTAGCCTTGCGTTTTCGTGCATTAGCCTTGTCTAGCCTCACCGTGCCTTGCCTTGCGTTACCCTTTGCTTGCCTTGCCGTGCATTGCCTAGCCGTGCGTTGTCGTGCCTTAGCCTTGATTCCCCTTGCCGTGGCGTGCCTTTTGTTACACTTGCCTTGCCTGGCTTTGCCTTGCCTTCCTTTCCTTCCGTTACTCTTTCCTTGCCTTGCCGTGCATTGCCTAGCCTTGCATTGTCGTGCCTTATCCTTGCCTCACCTGACCGTGCCTTCCCCTGCGTTACCCTTTCCTTGCCTTGCCGTGCATTGCCTAGCCCTGCGTTGTCGTGCCTTAGCCTTCTTACCCCTTGCCGTGCCGTTCCTTCCGTTACCCTTTTCTTCCCTTGCTTTCCCTTGCCTTCCTTGCGTTCCGTTACTCTTTGCTTGCTTTCCGTGCATTGCCTAGCCTTGCGTTGTCATGCCTTAGCCTTGCCTCGCCTGACCGTGCTTTCCCAAGCGTTACCCTTTCCTAGCCTTGCCGTGCATTGCCTAGCGTGCGTTGTCGTGCCTTAGCCTTGTTTCCCCTTGCCGTGCCGTTCCTTCCGTTACACTTGCCTTTCCTTGCTTTCCCTTGCCTTCCTTACCTTCCGTTACTCTTTGCTTGCCTTCCGTGCATTGCCTAGCCTTGCGTTGTCGTGCCTTAGCCTTGCCTCGCCTGACCGTGCTTTCCCATGCGTTGCCCTTTCCTTGCCTTGCCGTTCATTGCCTAGCGTTCGGTGTCGTGCCTTAGACTTGTTCCCCCTTGCCGTGCCGTTCCTTCCGTTACCCTTGCCTTTCCTTGCTTTTCCTTGCCTTCCTTACCTTCCGTTACTCTTTGCTTGCCTTCCCTGAATTGCCTAGCCTTGCGTTGTCGTGCCTTTGCCTTATCTCGCCTGACCTTGCCTTCCTTTGCTTTAAGCTTTCCTTGCATTGTCGTGCATTGCCTAGCATTGCGTTTCCGTGCATTAGCCTTGCCTAGCCTCACCGTGCCTTGCCTTGCGTTACCCTTTGCTTGCCTTGCCGTGCATTGCCTAGACGTGCGTTGTCGTGCCTTAGCCTTGTTTCCCCTTGCCGTGCAGTTCCTTCCGTTACACTTGCCTTTCTTTGCTTTCCCTTGCCTTCCTTACCTTCCGTTACTCTTTGCTTGCCTTCCGTGCATTGCCTAGCCTTGCGTTGTCGTGCCTTAGCCTTGCCTCGCCTGAACGTGCTTTCCCATGCGTTACCCTTTCCTTGCCTTGCCGTGCATTGCCCAGCCTGCGTTGCCGTGCCTTAGCCTTGTTTCCCCTTGCCGTGCAGTTCCTTCCGTTACCCTTGCCTTTCCTTGCTTTTCCTTGCCTTGCTTACCTTCCGTTACTCTTTGCTTCCGTTCCCTGCATTGCCTAGCCTTGCGTTGTCGTGCCTTAGCCTTATCTCGCCTGACCGTGCCTTCCTTTGCTTTAAGCTTTCCTTGCATTGTCGTGCATTGCCTAGCCTTGCGTTGTCGTGCATTAGCCTTGCCTAGCCTCACCGTGCCTTGCCTTGCGTTACCCTTTCCTTGCCTTGCCGTGCATTGCCTAGCGTGCGTTGTCGTGCCTTAGCATTGTTTCCCCTTGCCGTGCCGTTCCTTCCGTTACACTTGCCTTTCCTTGCTTTCCCTTGCCTTCCTTACCTTCCGTTACTCTTTGCTTGCCTTCCCTGCATTGCCTAGCCTTGCGTTGTCGTGCCTTAGCCTTATCTCGCCTGACCGTGCCTTCCTTTGCTTTAAGCTTTACTTGCATTGTCGTGCATTGCCTAGCCTTGCGTTGTCGTGCATTAGCCTTGCCTAACCTCACCGTGCCTTGCCTTGCGTTACCCTTTCCTTGCCTTGCTGTGCATTTCCTAGCCGTGTGTTGTCGTGCCTTAGCCTTGTTTCCCCTTGCCGTTGCGTGCCTTTTGTTACACTTGCCTTGCCTGGCTTTGCCTTGCCTTCCTTTCCTTCCGTTACTCTTTGCTTGCCTTGCCGTGCATTGCCTAGCCCTGCGTTGTCGTGCCTTAGCCTTGTTTCCCCTTGCCGTTGCGTGCCTTTTGTTACACTTGCCTTTCCTTGCTTTTCCTTGCCTTGCTTACCTTCCGTTACTCTTTGCTTGCCTTCCCTCAATTGCCTAGCCTTGCGTTTTCGTGCCTTTGCCTTATCTCGCCTGACCTTGCCTTCCTTTGCTTTAAGCTTTCCTTGCATTGTCGTGCATTGACTAGCCTTGCGTTTTCGTGCATTAGCCTTGTCTAGCCTCACCGTGCCTTGCCTTGCGTTACCCTTTGCTTGCCTTGCCGTGCATTGCCTAGCCGTGCGTTGTCGTGCCTTAGCCTTGTTTCCCCTTGCCGTGCAGTTCCTTCCGTTACACTTGCCTTTCTTTGCTTTCCCTTGCCTTCCTTACCTTCCGTTACTCTTTGCTTGCCTTCCGTGCATTGCCTAGCCTTGCGTTGTCGTGCCTTAGCCTTGCCTCGCCTGAACGTGCTTTCCCATGCGTTACCCTTTACTTGCCTTGCCGTGCATTGCCCAGCCTGCGTTGCCGTGCCTTAGCCTTGTTTCCCCTTGCCGTGCAGTTCCTTCCGTTACCCTTGCCTCTCCTTGCTTTTCCTTGCCTTGCTTACCTTCCGTTACTCTTTGCTTCCCTTCCCTGCATTGCCTAGCCTTGCGTTGTCGTGCCTTAGCCTTATCTCGCCTGACCGTGCCTTCCTTTGCTTTAAGCTTTCCTTGCATTGTCGTGCATTGCCTAGCCTTGCGTTGTCGTGCATTAGCCTTGCCTAGCCTCACCGTGCCTTGCCTTGCGTTACCCTTTCCTTGCCTTGCCGTGCATTGCCTAGCGTGCGTTGTCGTGCCTTAGCCTTGTTACCCCTTGCCGTGCCGTTCCTTCCGTTACCCTTGCCTTCCCTTGCTTTCCCTTGCCTTCCTTGCGTTCCGTTACTCTTTGCTTGCTTTCCGTGCATTGCCTAGCCTTGCGTTGTCATGCCTTAGGCTTGCCTCGCCTGACCGTGCTTTCCCATGCGTTACCCTTTCCTTGCCTTGCCGTGCATTGCCTAGCGTGCGTTGTCGTGCCTTAGCCTTGTTTCCCCTTGCCGTGCCGTTCCTTCCGTTACACTTGCCTTTCTTTGCTTTCCCTTGCCTTCCTTACTTTCCGTTACTCTTTGCTTGCCTTCCGTGCATTGGCTAGCCTTGCGTTGTCGTGCCTTAGCCTTATCTCGCCTGACCGTGCCTTCCTTTGCTTTAAGCTTTCCTTGCATTGTCGTGCATTGCCTAGCCTTGCGTTGTCGTGCATTAGCCTTGCCTAGCCTCACCGTGCCTTGCCTTGCATTACCCTTTCCTTGCCTTGCCGTGCATTGCCTAGCCGTGCGTTGTCGTGCCTTAGCCTTGATTCCCCTTGCCGTGGCGTGCCTTTTGTTACACTTGCCTTGCCTGGCTTTGCCTTGCCTTCCTTTCCTTCCGTTACTCTTTCCTTGCCTTGCCGTGCATTGCCTAGCCTTGCATTGTCGTGCCTTATCCTTGCCTCACCTGACCGTGCCTTCCCCTGCGTTACCCTTTCCTTGCCTTGCCGTGCATTGCCTAGCCCTGCGTTGTCGTGCCTTAGCCTTCTTACCCCTTGCCGTGCCGTTCCTTCCGTTACCCTTGTCTTCCCTTGCTTTCCCTTGCCTTCCTTGCGTTCCGTTACTCTTTGCTTGCTTTCCGTGCATTGCCTAGCCTTGCGTTGTCATGCCTTAGCCTTGCCTCGCCTGACCGTGCTTTCCCATGCGTTACCCTTTCCTAGCCTTGCCGTGCATTGTCTAGCGTGCGTTGTCGTGCCTTAGCCTTGTTTCCCCTTGCCGTGCCGTTCCTTCCGTTACACTTGCCTTTCCTTGCTTTCCCTTGCCTTCCTTACCTTCCGTTACTCTTTGCTTGCCTTCCCTGCATTGCCTAGCCTTGCGTTGTCGTGCCTTAGCCTTATCTCGCCTGACCGTGCCTTCCTTTGCTTTAAGCTTTACTTGCATTGTCGTGCATTGCCTAGCCTTGCGTTGTCGTGCATTAGCCTTGCCTAGCCTCACCGTGCCTTGCCTTGCGTTACCCTTTCCTTGCCTTGCCGTGCATTTCCTAGCCGTGTGTTGTCGTGCCTTAGCCTTGTTTCCCCTTGCCGTTGCGTGCCTTTTGTTACACTTGCCTTGCCTGGCTTTGCCTTGCCTTCCTTTCCTTCCGTTACTCTTTGCTTGCCTTGCCGTGCATTGCTTAGCCCTGCGTTGTCGTGCCTTAGCCTTGTTTCCCCTTGCCGTTGCGTGCCTTTTGTTACACTTGCCTTTCCTTGCTTTACCTTGCCTTGCTTACCTTCCGTTACTCTTTGCTTGCCTTCCCTCAATTGCCTAGCCTTGCGTTTTCGTGCCTTTGCCTTATCTCGCCTGACCTTGCCTTCCTTTGCTTTAAGCTTTCCTTGCATTGTCGTGCATTGCCTAGCCTTGCGTTTTCGTGCATTAGCCTTGTCTAGCGTCACCGTGCCTTGCCTTGCGTTACCCTTTGCTTGCCTTGCCGTGCATTGCCTAGCCGTGCGTTGTCGTGCCTTAGCCTTGTTTCCCCTTGCCGTGCAGTTCCTTCCGTTACCCTTGCCTTTCCTTGCTTTTCCTTGCCTTGCTTACCTTCCGTTACTCTTTGCTTCCCTTCCCTGCATTGCCTAGCCTTGCGTTGTCGTGCCTTAGCCTTATCTCGCCTGACCGTGCCTTCCTTTGCTTTAAGCTTCCCTTGCATTGTCGTGCATTGCCTAGCTTTGCGTTGTCGTGCATTAGCCTTGCCTAGCCTCACCGTGCCTTGCCTTGCGTTACCCTTTCCTTGCCTTGCCGTGCATTGCCTAGCGTGCGTTGTCGTGCCTTAGCATTGTTTCCCCTTGCCGTGCCGTTCCTTCCGTTACACTTGCCTTTCCTTGCTTTCCCTTGCCTTCCTTAGCTTCCGTTACTCTTTGCTTGCCTTCCCTGCATTGCCTAGCCTTGCGTTGTCGTGCCTTAGCCTTATCTCGCCTGACCGTGCCTTCCTTTGCTTTAAGCTTTACTTGCATTGTCGTGCATTGCCTAGCCTTGCGTTGTCGTGCATTAGCCTTGCCTAGCCTCACCGTGCCTTGCCTTGCGTTACCCTTTCCTTGCCTTGCCGTGCATTTCCTAGCCGTGTGTTGTCGTGCCTTAGCCTTGTTTCCCCTTGCCGTTGCGTGCCTTTTGTTACACTTGCCTTGCCTGGCTTTGCCTTGCCTTCCTTTCCTTCCGTTACTCTTTGCTTGCCTTGCCGTGCATTGCCTAGCCGTGCGTTGTCGTGCCTTAGCCTTGTTTCCCCTTGCCGTGCCATTCCTTCCGTTACACTTGCCTTTCTTTGCTTTCCCTTGCCTTCCTTACCTTCCGTTACTCTTTGCTTGCCTTCCCTGCATTGCCTAGCCTTGCGTTGTCGTGCCTTAGCCTTATCTCTTCTTACCGTGCCTTCCTTTGCTTTAAGCTTTACTTGCATTGTCGTGCATTGCCTAGCCTTGCGTTGTCGTGCATTAGCCTTGCCTAGCCTCACCGTGCCTTGCCTTGCGTTACCCTTTCCTTGCCTTGCCGTGCATTTCCTAGCCGTGTGTTGCTGTGCCTTAGCCTTGTTACCCCTTGCCGTGCCGTTCCTTCCGTTACCCTTGCCTTCCCTTGCTTTCCCTTGCCTTCCTTGCGTTCCGTTACTCTTTGCTTGCTTTCCGTGCATTGCCTAGCCTTGCGTTGTCATGCCTTAGCCTTGCATCGCCTGACCGTGCTTTCCCATGAGTTACCCTTTCCTTGCCTTTCCGTGCATTGCCTAGCCGTGCGTTGTCGTGCCTTAGCCTTGTTTCCCCTTGCCGGGCCGTTCCTTCCGTTACACTTGCCTTTCCTTCCTTTCCCTTGCCTTCCTTACCTTCCGTTACTCTTTGCTTGCCTTCCGTGCATGGCCTAGCCTTGCGTTGTCGTGCCTTAGCGTTGCCTCGCCTGACCGTGCTTTCAAATGCGTTACCCTTTCCTTGCCTTGCCCTTCATTGCCTAGCGTTCGGTGTCGTGCCTTAGACTTGTTTCCCCTTGCCGTGCCGTTCCTTCCGTTACCCTGGCCTTTCCTTCCTTTTCCTTGCCTTGCTTACCTTCCGTTACTCTTTGCTTGCCTTCCCTGAATTTCCTAGCCTTGCGTTGTCGTGCCTTAGCCTTATCTCGCCTGACATTGCCTTCCTTTGCTTTAAGCTTTCCTTGCATTGTCGTGCATCGCCTAGCCTTGCGTTTTCGTGCATTAGCCTTGCCTAGCCTCACCGTGCCTTTCCTTGCGTTACCCTTTGCTTGCCTTGCCGTGCATTGTCTAGCCGTGCGTTGTCGTGCCTTAGCCTTGTTTCCCCTTGCCGTGCCGTTCCTTCCGTTCCACTTGCCTTTCTTTGCTTTCCCTTTCCTTCCTTACCTTCCGTTTCTCTTTGCTTGCCTTCCGTGCATTGCCTAGCCTTGGGTTGTCGTGCCTTAGCCTTGCCTCGCCTGACCGTGCTTTCCCATGGGTTACCCTTTCCTTGCCTTGCCGTGCATTGCCTAGCGTGCGTTGTCGTGCCTTAGCATTGTTTCCCCTTGCCGTGCCGTTCCTTCCGTTACACTTGCCTTTCCTTGCTTTCCCTTGCCTTCCTTACCTTCCGTTACTCTTTGCTTGCCTTCCCTGCATTGCCTAGCCTTGCGTTGTCGTGCCTTAGCCTTATCTCGCCTGACCGTGCCTTCCTTTGCTTTAAGATTTACTTGCATTGTCGTGCATTGCCTAGCCTTGCGTTGTCGTGCATTAGCCTTGCCTAGCCTCACCGTGCCTTGCCTTGCGTTACCCTTTCCTTGCCTTGCCGTGCATTTCCTAGCCGTGTGTTGTCGTGCCTTAGCCTTGTTTCCCCTTGCCGTTGCGTGCCTTTTGTTACACTTGCCTTGCCTGGCTTTGCCTTGCCTTCCTTTCCTTCCGTTACTCTTTGCTTGCCTTGCCGTGCATTGCATAGCCCTGCGTTGTCGTGCCTTAGCCTTGTTTCCCCTTGCCGTTGCGTGCCTTTTGTTACACTTGCCTTTCCTTGCTTTTCCTTGCCTTGCTTACCTTCCGTTACTCTTTGCTTCCCTTCCCTCAATTGCCTAGCCTTGCGTTTTCGTGCCTTTGCCTTATCTCGCCTGACCTTGCCTTCCTTTGCTTTAAGCTTTCCTTGCATTGTCGTGCATTGCCTAGCCTTGCGTTTTCGTGCATTAGCCTTGTCTAGCCTCACCGTGCCTTGCCTTCCGTTACCCTTTGCTTGCCTTGCCGTGCATTGCCTAGCCGTGCGTTGTCGTGCCTTAGCCTTGTTTCCCCTTGCCGTGCAGTTCCTTCCGTTACACTTGCCTTTCTTTGCTTTCCCTTGCCTTCCTTACCTTCCGTTACTCTTTGCTTGCCTTCCGTGCATTGCCTAGCCTTGCGTTGTCGTGCCTTAGCCTTGTTACCCCTTGCCGCCTGAACGTGCTTTCCCATGCGTTACCCTTTCCTTGCCTTGCCGTGCATTGCCCAGCCTGCGTTGCCGTGCCTTAGCCTTGTTTCCCCTTGCCGTGCAGTTCCTTCCGTTACCCTTGCCTTTCCTTGCTTTTCCTTGCCTTGCTTACCTTCCGTTACTCTTTGCTTCCCTTCCCTGCATTGCCTAGCCTTGCGTTGTCGTGCCTTAGCCTTATCTCGCCTGACCGTGCCTTCCTTTGCTTTAAGCTTTACTTGCATTGTCGTGCATTGCCTAGCCTTGCGTTGTCGTGCATTAGCCTTGCCTAGCCTCACCGTGCCTTGCCTTGCGTTACCCTTTCCTTGCCTTGCCGTGCATTTCCTAGCCGTGTGTTGTCGTGCCTTAGCCTTGTTTCCCCTTGCCGTTGCGTGCCTTTTGTTACACTTGCCTTGCCTGGCTTTGCCTTGCCTTCCTTTCCTTCCGTTACTCTTTGCTTGCCTTGCCGTGCATTGCCTAGCCGTGCGTTGTCGTGCCTTAGCCTTGTTTCCCCTTGCCGTTG
Organism: Macrotis lagotis; assembly: GCF_037893015.1. Lineage (NCBI taxonomy): Eukaryota > Metazoa > Chordata > Mammalia > Peramelemorphia > Peramelidae > Macrotis > Macrotis lagotis. The sequence continues at coordinate 92,761 of NW_027422414.1, forward strand.
CGTGCCTTTTGTTACCCTTGCCTTTCCTTGCTTTCCCTTGCCTTGCTTACCTTCCGTTACTCTTTGCTTGCCTTCCCTGAATTGCCTAGCCTTGCGTTGTCGTGCCTTTGCCTTATGTCGCCTGACCTTGCCTTCCTTTGCTTTAAGCTTTCCTTGCATTGTCGTGCATTGCCTAGCCTTGCGTTTTCGTGCATTAGCCTTGTCTAGCCTCACCGTGCCTTGCCTTGCGTTACCCTTTGCTTGCCTTGCCGTGCATTGCCTAGCCGTGCGTTGTCGTGCCTTAGCCTTGATTCCCCTTGCCGTGGCGTGCCTTTTGTTACACTTGCCTTGCCTGGCTTTGCCTTGCCTTCCTTTCCTTCCGTTACTCTTTCCTTGCCTTGCCGTGCATTGCCTAGCCTTGCATTGTCGTGCCTTATCCTTGCCTCACCTGACCGTGCCTTCCCCTGCGTTACCCTTTCCTTGCCTTGCCGTGCATTGCCTAGCCCTGCGTTGTCGTGCCTTAGCCTTCTTACCCCTTGCCGTGCCGTTCCTTCCGTTACCCTTTTCTTCCCTTGCTTTCCCTTGCCTTCCTTGCGTTCCGTTACTCTTTGCTTGCTTTCCGTGCATTGCCTAGCCTTGCGTTGTCATGCCTTAGCCTTGCCTCGCCTGACCGTGCTTTCCCATGCGTTACCCTTTCCTAGCCTTGCCGTGCATTGCCTAGCGTGCGTTGTCGTGCCTTAGCCTTGTTTCCCCTTGCCGTGCCGTTCCTTCCGTTACACTTGCCTTTCCTTGCTTTCCCTTGCCTTCCTTACCTTCCGTTACTCTTTGCTTGCCTTCCGTGCATTGCCTAGCCTTGCGTTGTCGTGCCTTAGCCTTGCCTCGCCTGACCGTGCTTTCCCATGCGTTGCCCTTTCCTTGCCTTGCCGTTCATTGCCTAGCGTTCGGTGTCGTGCCTTAGACTTGTTCCCCCTTGCCGTGCCGTTCCTTCCGTTACCCTTGCCTTTCCTTGCTTTTCCTTGCCTTGCTTACCTTCCGTTACTCTTTGCTTCCCTTCCCTGAATTGCCTAGCCTTGCGTTGTCGTGCCTTAGCCTTATCTCGCCTGACCGTGCCTTCCTTTGCTTTAAGCTTTCCTTGCATTGTCGTGCATTGCCTAGCCTTGCGTTGTCGTGCATTAGCCTTGCCTAGCCTCACCGTGCCTTGCCTTGCGTTACCCTTTCCTTGCCTTGCCGTGCATTGCCTAGCGTGCGTTGTCGTGCCTTAGCATTGTTTCCCCTTGCCGTGCCGTTCCTTCCGTTACACTTGCCTTTCCTTGCTTTCCCTTGCCTTCCTTACCTTCCGTTACTCTTTGCTTGCCTTCCCTGCATTGCCTAGCCTTGCGTTGTCGTGCCTTAGCCTTATCTCGCCTGACCGTGCCTTCCTTTGCTTTAAGCTTTACTTGCATTGTCGTGCATTGCCTAGCCTTGCGTTGTCGTGCATTAGCCTTGCCTAGCCTCACCGTGCCTTGCCTTGCGTTACCCTTTCCTTGCCTTGCCGTGCATTTCCTAGCCGTGTGTTGTCGTGCCTTAGCCTTGTTTCCCCTTGCCGTTGCGTGCCTTTTGTTACACTTGCCTTGCCTGGCTTTGCCTTGCCTTCCTTTCCTTCCGTTACTCTTTGCTTGCCTTGCCGTGCATTGCCTAGCCGTGCGTTGTCGTGCCTTAGCCTTGTTTCCCCTTGCCGTGCCGTTCCTTCCGTTACACTTGCCTTTCCTTGCTTTCCCTTGCCTTCCTTACCTTCCGTTACTCTTTGCTTGCCTTCCGTGCATTGCCTAACCTTGCGTTGTCGTGCCTTAGCCTTATCTCGCCTGACCGTGCCTTCCTTTGCTTTAAGCTTTCCTTGCATTGTCGTGCATTGCCTAGCCTTGCGTTGTCGTGCATTAGCCTTGCCTAGCCTCACCGTGCCTTGCCTTGCGTTACCCTTTCCTTGCCTTGCCGTGCATTTCCTAGCCGTGTGTTGCTGTGCCTTAGCCTTGTTACCCCTTGCCGTGCCGTTCCTTCCGTTACCCTTGCCTTCCCTTGCTTTCCCTTGCCTTCCTTGCGTTCCGTTACTCTTTGCTTGCTTTCCGTGCATTGCCTAGCCTTGCGTTGTCATGCCTTAGCCTTGCATCGCCTGACCGTGCTTTCCCATGCGTTACCCTTTCCTTGCCTTTCCGTGCATTGCCTAGCCGTGCGTTGTCGTGCCTTAGCCTTGTTTCCCCTTGCCGGGCCGTTCCTTCCGTTACACTTGCCTTTCTTTGCTTTCCCTTGCCTTCCTTACCTTCCGTTACTCTTTGCTTGCCTTCCGTGCATTGCCTAGCCTTGCGTTGTCGTGCCTTAGCCTTGCCTCGCCTGAACGTGCTTTCCCATGCGTTACCCTTTACTTGCCTTGCCCTGCATTGCCCAGCCTGCGTTGCCGTGCCTTAGCCTTGTTTCCCCTTGCCGTGCAGTTCCTTCCGTTACCCTTGCCTCTCCTTGCTTTTCCTTGCCTTGCTTACCTTCCGTTACTCTTTGCTTGCCTTCCCTGAATTGCCTAGCCTTGCGTTGTCGTGCCTTAGCCTTATCTCGCCTGACATTGCCTTCCTTTGCTTTAAGCTTTCCTTGCATTGTCGTGCATTGCCTAGCCTTGCGTTTTCGTGCATTAGCCTTGCCTAGCCTCACCGTGCCTTGCCTTGCGTTACCCTTTGCTTGCCTTGCCGTGCATTGCCTAGCCGTGCGTTGTCGTGCCTTAGCCTTGTTACCCCTTGCCGTGCCGTTCCTTCCGTTACCACTTGCCTTCCCTTGCTTTCCCTTGCCTTCCTTGCGTTCCGTTACTCTTTGCTTGCTTTCCGTGCATTGCCTAGCCTTTCGTTGTCGTGCCTTAGCCTTGCCTCGCCTGACCGTGCTTTCCCATGCGTTACCCTTTCCTTGCCTTGCCGTGCATTGCCTAGCGTGCGTTGTCGTGCCTTAGCCTTGTTTCCCCTTGCCGTGCCGTTCCTTCCGTTACACTTGCCTTTCTTTGCTTTCCCTTGCCTTCCTTACTTTCCGTTACTCTTTGCTTGCCTTCCGTGCATTGGCTAGCCTTGCGTTGTCGTGCCTTAGCCTTATCTCGCCTGACCGTGCCTTCCTTTGCTTTAAGATTTACTTGCATTGTCGTGCATTGCCTAGCCTTGCGTTGTCGTGCATTAGCCTTGCCTTCCGTTACCCTTTCCTTGCCTTGCCGTGCATTTCCTAGCGTGCGGTGTCGTGCCTTAGCCTTGTTTCCCCTTGCCGTGGCGTGCCTTTTGTTACACTTGCCTTGCCTGGCTTTGCCTTGCCTTCCTTTCCTTCCGTTACTCTTTCCTTGCCTTGCCGTGCATTGCCTAGCCTTGCATTGTCGTGCCTTATCCTTGCCTCACCTGACCGTGCCTTCCCCTGCGTTACCCTTTCCTTGCTTTGCCGTGCATTGCCTAGCCCTGCGTTGTCGTGCCTTAGCCTTCTTACCCCTTGCCGTGCCGTTCCTTCCGTACCCTTGTCTTCCCTTGCTTTCCCTTGCCTTCCTTGCGTTCCGTTACTCTTTGCTTGCTTTCCGTGCATTGCCTAGCCTTGCGTTGTCGTGCCTTAGCCTTGCCTCGCCTGACCGTGCTTTCCCATGCGTTACCCTTTCCTAGCCTTGCCGTGCATTGTCTAGCGTGCGTTGTCGTGCCTTAGCCTTGTTTCCCCTTGCCGTGCAGTTCCTTCCGTTACACTTGCCTTTCCTTGCTTTCCCTTGCCTTCCTTACCTTCCGTTACTCTTTGCTTGCCTTCCGTGCATTGCCTAGCCTTGCGTTGTCGTGCCTTAGCCTTGCCTCGCCTGACCGTGCTTTCCCATGCGTTACCCTTTCCTTGCCTTGCCGTGCATTGCCCAGCCTGCGTTGCCGTGCCTTAGCCTTGTTTCCCCTTGCCGTGCAGTTCCTTCCGTTACCCTTGCCTTTCCTTGCTTTTCCTTGCCTTGCTTACATTCCGTTACTCTTTGCTTCCCTTCCCTGCATTGCCTAGCCTTGCGTTGTCGTGCCTTAGCCTTATCTCGCCTGACCGTGCCTTCCTTTGCTTTAAGCTTTACTTGCATTGTCGTGCATTGCCTAGCCTTGCGTTGTCGTGCATTAGCCTTGCCTAGCCTCACCGTGCCTTGCCTTGCGTTACCCTTTCCTTGCCTTGCCGTGCATTTCCTAGCCGTGTGTTGTCGTGCCTTAGCCTTGTTTCCCCTTACCGTTGCGTGCCTTTTGTTACACTTGCCTTGCCTGGCTTTGCCTTGCCTTCCTTTCCTTCCGTTACTCTTTGCTTGCCTTGCCGTGCATTGCCTAGCCCTGCGTTGTCGTGCCTTAGCCTTGTTTCCCCTTGCCGTTGCGTGCCTTTTGTTACACTTGCCTTTCCTTGCTTTACCTTGCCTTGCTTACCTTCCGTTACTCTTTGCTTGCCTTCCCTCAATTGCCTAGCCTTGCGTTTTCGTGCCTTTGCCTTATCTCGCCAGACCTTGCCTTCCTTTGCTTTAAGCTTTCCTTGCATTGTCGTGCATTGCCTAGCCTTGCGTTTTCGTGCATTAGCCTAGCCTCACCGTGCCTTGCCTTGCGTTACCCTTTGCTTGCCTTGCCGTGCATTGCCTAGCGTGCGTTGTCGTGCCTTAGCCTTGATTCCCCTTGCCGTGGCGTGCCTTTTGTTACACTTGCCTTGCCTGGCTTTGCCTTGCCTTCCTTTCCTTCCGTTACTCTTTCCTTGCCTTGCCGTGCATTGCCTAGCCTTGCATTGTCGTGCCTTATCCTTGCCTCACCTGACCGTGCCTTCCCCTGCGTTACCCTTTCCTTGCCTTGCCGTGCATTGCCTAGCCCTGCGTTGTCGTGCCTTAGCCTTCTTACCCCTTGCCGTGCCGTTCCTTCCGTTACCCTTTTCTTCCCTTGCTTTCCCTTGCCTTCCTTGCGTTCCGTTACTCTTTGCTTGCTTTCCGTGCATTGCCTAGCCTTGCGTTGTCATGCCTTAGCCTTGCCTCGCCTGACCGTGCTTTCCCATGCGTTACCCTTTCCTAGCCTTGCCGTGCATTGCCTAGCGTGCGTTGTCGTGCCTTAGCCTTGTTTCCCCTTGCCGTGCCGTTCCTTCCGTTACACTTGCCTTTCCTTGCTTTCCCTTGCCTTCCTTACCTTCCGTTACTCTTTGCTTGCCTTCCGTGCATTGCCTACCCTTGCGTTGTCGTGCCTTAGCCTTGCCTCGCCTGACCGTGCTTTCCCATGCGTTGCCCTTTCCTTGCCTTGCCGTTCATTGCCTAGCGTTCGGTGTCGTGCCTTAGACTTGTTCCCCCTTGCCGTGCCGTTCCTTCCGTTACCCTTGCCTTCCTTGCTTTTCCTTGCCTTGCTTACCTTCCGTTACTCTTTGCTTCCCTTCCCTGAATTGCCTAGCCTTGCGTTGTCGTGCCTTAGCCTTATCTCGCCTGACCGTGCCTTCCTTTGCTTTAAGCTTTCCTTGCATTGTCGTGCATTGCCTAGCATTGCGTTGTCGTGCATTAGCCTTGCCTAGCCTCACCGTGCCTTGCCTTGCGTTACCCTTTGCTTGCCTTGCCGTGCATTGCCTAGACGTGCGTTGTCGTGCCTTAGCCTTGTTTCCCCTTGCCGTGCAGTTCCTTCCGTTACACTTGCCTTTCTTTGCTTTCCCTTGCCTTCCTTACCTTCCGTTACTCTTTGCTTGCCTTCCGTGCATTGCCTAGCCTTGCGTTGTCGTGCCTTAGCCTTGCCTCGCCTGAACGTGCCTTCCCATGCGTTACCCTTTCCTTGCCTTGCCGTGCATTGCCCAGCCTGCGTTGCCGTGCCTTAGCCTTGTTTCCCCTTGCCGTGCAGTTCCTTCCGTTACCCTTGCCTTTCCTTGCTTTTCCTTGCCTTGCTTACCTTCCGTTACTCTTTGCTTCCCTTGCCGTGCATTTCCTAGCCGTGTGTTGTCGTGCCTTAGCCTTGTTTCCCCTTGCCGTTGCGTGCCTTTTGTTACACTTGCCTTGCCTGGCTTTGCCTTGCCTTCCTTTCCTTCCGTTACTCTTTCCTTGCCTTGCCGTGCATTGCGTAGCCCTGCGTTGTCGTGCCTTAGCCTTGTTTCCCCTTGCCGTTCCGTGCCTTTTGTTACACTTGCCTTTCCTTGCTTTCCCTTGCCTTCCTTACCTTCCGTTACTCTTTGCTTGCCTTCCCTGCATTGCCTAGCCTTGCGTTGTCGTGCCTTAGCCTTATCTCGCCTGACCGTGCCTTCCTTTGCTTTAAGCTTTACTTGCATTGTCGTGCATTGACTAGCCTTGCGTTTTCGTGCATTAGCCTTGTCTAGCCTCACCGTGCCTTGCCTTGCGCTACCCTTTGCTTGCCTTGCCGTGCATTGCCTAGCCGTGCGTTGTCGTGCCTTAGCCTTGTTTCCCCTTGCCGTGCAGTTCCTTCCGTTACCCTTGCCTTCCCTTGCTTTCCCTTGCCTTCCTTGCGTTCCGTTACTCTTTGCTTGCTTTCCGTGCATTGCCTAGCCTTTCGTTGTCATGCCTTAGGCTTGCCTCGCCTGACCGTGCTTTCCCATGCGTTACCCTTTCCTTGCCTTGCCGTGCATTGCCTAGCGTGCGTTGTCGTGCCTTAGCCTTGTTTCCCCTTGCCGTGCCGTTCCTTCCGTTACACTTGCCTTTCTTTGCTTTCCCTTGCCTTCCTTACTTTCCGTTACTCTTTGCTTGCCTTCCGTGCATTGGCTAGCCTTGCGTTGTCGTGCCTTAGCCTTATCTCGCCTGACCGTGCCTTCCTTTGCTTTAAGCTTTCCTTGCATTGTCGTGCATTGCCTAGCCTTGCGTTGTCGTGCATTTAGCCTTGCATTGTTGCCTTATCCTTGCCTCACCTGACCGTGCCTTGCCTTGCGTTACCCTTTCCTTGCCTTGCCGTGCATTGCCTAGCCTGCGTTGTCGTGCCTTAGCCTTGTTACCCCTTGCCGTGCCGTTCCTTCCGTT
>NW_027422415.1:0-98808 GCF_037893015.1 Macrotis lagotis
CAAGGCAAGACAAGGGTAACGGAAGGTTCGACAAGGCAAGGGAAGGACAAGGCAAGGCACGGCAAGGCAAGAGAAGGGTCACGGAAGGCTCGGCAAGGCAACGCAAGGCTAGGCAATGCACGGCAATGCAAGGAAATGGTAACGGAATGCAAGGCAACGGAAGGCAAAGCTAAGGCAAGACAATGCAAGGGTAGGCATTGCCAGGATAAAGCAAGGAAAGGGTAACGGAAGGCAAGGCAAGGGAAGGCAAAGCAAGACGAAGCAAGGGTAAAGGAAGGCACGGCAGGGCAACACAAGGGTAACGGAAGGCACGGCAAGGCAAGGGAAGGACATGGCAAGGCAAGGCAAGGTAAGGCAGGGCTAAGGCAAGGCAATGCAAGGCTAGGCAATGCACGGCAAGGCAAGGAAAGGGTAAGGAAAAGCAACGCAAGGCTAGGCAATGCACGGCAAGGCAAGGGAAGGGTAACGGAAGGCAAGGCAAGGCAAGGCAAAGCAAGGCAAGGGAAGTGTAACGGAAGGCAGGGGAAGGCAAGGGAAGGACAAGGCAAGGCACGGCAAGGCAAGGCAACGCTAAGGCAAGGCAACGCAAGGCTAGGCAAGGGCAAAGGAAGGCAAGACAAGCAAGGTTAAGGCAAGGGGAGACAAAGTTAATGCACGACAACGCAAGGCTAGGCAATGGACCGCAAGGCAAGGCAAGGGAAACAGAAGTCAAGGCAATGCAACGTAAGGCATGGCTTAGGCAAGGCAATGTCATGCAAGGCCGGTTTAAGGGAAGGCAAGACAAGAAAGGCTAAGGCAAGGGGAGTCAAGGCTAAGGCACGACAATGCAAGGCTAGGCAGTGCACGGCAAGGCAAGGAAAGGGTAACGGAACGCACAGCAAGGCAAGGAAAGCGTAACGGAAGGTAAGGCAAGGCCAGGCAAGGCTACACATGGCTGGGCAATGCACGGCAAGGCAACGTAAGGGTAAGGGAAGGCACGGCAATTCAAGGGAAGGACAAGGCAAGGCACGGCAAGGCAAGGGTAACGGAATGCATGGCAAGACAATGGTAACGGAAGGCAAGGAACGGCAAGGCAAGGCAAGGCTAAGGCAACGCAACGCAACGTAACGCAAGGCAACGCAAAGTTAAGGCAAGGCAAGGAAAGGGTAACGGAATGCAAGGCACGGCAAGGCAACGCAAGGCTAAGACAAGGCAACGCAAGGCAACGCAATGTTAAGGCAAGGCAAGGAAAGGGTAACGGAAGGCAAGGCAAGGCAAGGGTAACGGAAGGCACGGCAAGGCAAGGGAAAGACAAGTCAAGGCAAGGCAAGGCAAGGCAAGGATAAGGCAAGGCAAGCCAAGCAAGGCTAAGGCAAGGGGAGACAAGGCTAAGTCACGACAATGGAAGGCTAGGCAATGCACGGTAGGGCAAGGAAAGGGTAACAGAAGGCAAGGCAATGCAAGGAAAAGTAAGGCAAGGAAAGAGTAACGGAAGGCACAGCAAGGCAAGGAAAGCGTAACAGAAGGCAAGGCAAGGCAAGGCAAGGCAAAGCAAGGCAAGGCAAGGGTAACTGAATGAACGGCAAGGCAAGCAAAGGGTAACGGAAGGGAAGGCACGGCAAGGCAACGAATGGGTAACGGATTGCAAGGCACGGGAAGGCAACGCAAGGCTATGGCAAGGCAACGCAAGGCAACGCAGAGTTAAGGCAAGGTAAGGAATGTTTAACGGAAGGCAAGGCAAGGCACGGAAAAGCACGGCAAGGCAAGGGTAACGGAAGGCACGGCAAGGCAAGAGAAAGAAATGGCAAGGCAAGGCAAGGCAAGCATAAGGCAAGGCAACGCAAAGAAAGGCAATGTTAAGCCAAGGCAAGCCAAGCAAGGCTAAGGCAAGGGGAGACAAGGCTAAGGCACGACAGCGCAAGGCTAGGCAATGCACGGCAAGGCAAGGAAAGGGTAACAGAAGGCAAGGCAATGCAAGGCAAAGCAAGGCAAGGAAAGCGTAACGGAAGGCACAGCAAGGCAAGGAAAGCGTAACGGAAGGCAAGGCAAGGCAAAGCAAGGCAAGCAAGGGTAACTGAAGGCATAGCAAGGCAAGGGAAGGACAAGGCAAGGCACGGCAAGGCAAGGCAAGGCTTACACAACGCAAACGCAACGCAAGGGAAGGCAAAGTTAAGGCAAGGCAAGGAAAGGGTAACAGAAGGCAAGGGACGGAAAGGCAAGGAAACGGTATCGGAAGGCAAGGCACGGCAAGGCAAGGCAAGGCTAAGGCACGGCAACGCAAGTCAACGCAAAGTTAAGGCAAGGCAAGGAAAGGGTAACAGAAATCAAGGCAATGCAAGGCAAAGCAAGGCAAGGAAAGGGTAACGGAAGGCAAGGCAAGCAAGGCAACGCAAGGCTAGGCAATGCACGGCAAGTCAATGGAAGGGTAACGGAAGCCAAGGCAAGGCAAGGCAAAGCAAGGCAAGGGAAGTGTAACGGAAGGCACGTCAAGGCAAGGGAAGGACAAGGCAAGGCACGGCAAGGCAAGGCAATGCTAAGGAAAGGCAACGCAAGGCTAGGCAATGTACGGCAAAGCAAGGAAAGGGCAACGGAAGGCAAGGCACGGCAAGGCAATGCTAAGGCAAGGCAACGCAAGGCTAGGCAATGTACGGCAAGGCAAGGAAAGGGCAACGGAAGGCAAGGCACGGCAAGGCAATGCAAAGATGAATAAAGGCAACGCAATTCAATGCAAAGTGAAGGCAACACAAACGACGCAAGGCTAAGGCAAAGGGAGGCAAGGCAAGGCAAGGGTAACGGAAGGCACGCCAAGGCAAGACAAGGGTAACGGAAGGCTCGACAAGGCAAGGGAAGGACAAGGCAAGGCACGGCAAGGCAAGAGAAGGGTCACGGAAGGCTCGGCAAGGCAACGCAAGGCTAGGCAATGCACGGCAATGCAAGGAAATGGTAACGGAATGCAAGGCAAGGGAAGGCAAAGCTAAGGCAAGACAATGCAAGGGTAGGCATTGCCAGGATAAAGCAAGGAAAGGGTAACGGAAGGCAAGGCAAGGGAAGGGAAAGACAAGTCAAGGCAAGGCAAGGCAAGGCAAGGATAAGGCAAGGCAAGCCAAGCAAGGCTAAGGCAAGGGGAGACAAGGCTAAGTCACGACAATGGAAGGCTAGGCAATGCACGGTAGGGCAAGGAAAGGGTAACAGAAGGTAAGGCATTGCAAGGCAAAGCAAGGCAAGAAAAGGGTAACAGAAGGCACAGGAAGGCAAGGAAAGCGTAACGGAAGGCAAGGCAAGGCAAGGCAAAGCAAGGCAAGGCAAGGGTAACTGAATGAACGGCAAGGCAAGCAAAGGGTAACGGAAGGGAAGGCACGGCAAGGCAACGAATGGGTAACGGATTGCAAGGCACGGCAAGGCAACGTAAGGCTATGGCAAGGCAACGCAAGGCAACGCAGAGTTAAGGCAAGGCAAGGAATGTTTAACGGAAGGCAAGGCAAGGCACGGAAAAGCACGGCAAGGGAAGGGTAACGGAAGGCACGGCAAGGCAAGGGAAGGACAAGGCCAGGCACGGCAAGGCAAGGCAAGGCTAAGGCAAGGCAAGGCAAGGCTAGGCAAGGGTAAAGGAAGGCACGGCAAGGCAAGACAAGGGCAACGGAAGGCACGGCAAGGCAAGGGAAGGACAAGGCAAGGCACGGCATGGCAAGGCAATACTAAGGCAAGGCAACGGAAGGCTAGGCAATGTACGGCAAGGCAAGGAAAGGATAACGGAAGGCAAGGCAAGGCAATGCAATGCAAAGATGAGGCAAAGCAACGCAAGGCAATGCAAAGTGAAAGCAACCGACTAAAGGCTAAGGCAAAGGGAGGCAAGGCATGGGTAATAGAACGCACGGCAAGGGAAGACAAGGGTAACGGAAGGCTCGGCAAGGCAAGGGAAGGACAAGGCAAGGCACGGCAAGGCAAGACAAGGATAACAGAAGGCACGGCAAGGCAAGGCAAGGCTAGGCAATGCACGGCAATGCAAGGAAAGTGTAAGGGAATGCAAGGCAAGGCTAAGGCAAGACAATGCAAGGCTAGGCAATGCACGGATAAGGCAAGGAAAGGGTAACGGAAGGCAAGGCAATGCAAAGCAAAGCAAGGCAAGGGTAGAGGAAGGCACGGCAATGAAATACAAGGGTAACGGAAGGCACGGCAAGGCAAGGGAAGGACATGGCAAGGCAAGGCAATGTTAGGCAACGTTAAGGCAAGGCAATGTCATGCAAATCCAGGTTAAAGGAAGGCAAGACAAGCAAGGTTAAGGCAAGGGGAGACAAAGCTAATGCACGACAACGCAAGGCTAGGCAATGGACGGCAAGGCAAGGAAAGGATAACAGAAGAAAAGGCAATGCAACGTAAGGCAAGGCTAAGGCAAGGCAATGCCATGCAAAGCCAGCTTAAGGGAAGGCAAGACAAGCAAGGCTAATGCAAGGGGAGACAAAGCTAATGCACGACAACGCAAGGCTAGGCAATGGACGGCAAGGCAAGGAAAGGGTAACAGAAGAAAAGGCAATGCAACGTAAGGCAAGGCTAAGGCAAGGCAACGCAAAGCAATGCAAGGTTAAGGCAAGCCAAGCCAAGCAAGGCTGAGGCAAGGGGATTTAAGGCTAAGGCACGACAACCCAAGGCAAGGCAATGCACGGCAAGGGAAGGAAAGGGTAACAGAAGGCAAGGCAATCCAAGGCAAAGCACGGCAAGGAAAGGGTAACGGAAGGCACAGCAATTCAAGGAAAGGGTAACGGAAGGAAAGACAAGGCAAGGCAAAGGAAGGCAAGGCAAGGCAAGGGAAGGAGAAGGCAAGGCACGGCAAGGCAAGGCAAGGCTAAGGCAACGCAAGGCAACGCAAGGCAACACGAAGTTAAGGCAAAGCAAGGAAAGGGTAACTGAAGGCAAGGCACGGCAACGCAAGGCAAGGCTAAGGCAACGCAACGCAAGGCAAAGAAATGGTAACGGAAGGCACGGCAAGGCAAGGTAAAGCAAGAAAAGGCAAGGCAAGCCAAGTAAGGCTATAGCAAGGGAAGGAAAGGCTATGGCACAACAACGCACGGCTAGGCAATGTACCGCAAGGAAAGGAAAGGGTAACGGAAGGCAGGGCAAGGCAAGACAAATCAAGGCAAGTCAAGGGTAATGGAAGGCACGGCAAGACAAGGGAAGGACAAGGCAAGGCAAGGCACGCCAAGGCAAGGCAAGGCTAAGGCAAGGCAACGCAAGGCAAGGCAAGGCACGTTTAAGGTCAGGCAAGCCAAGCAAGGCTAAGTCAAGGGGACGCAAGGCTAAGCCACGAAAACGCAAGGCTAGGCAATGCACGGAAAGGCAAGGAAAGGGTAACAGAAGGCAAGGCAATGCAAGGCAAAGTAAGGCAAGGAAAGAGTAACGGAAGGCACAGCAAGGCAAGGAAAGCGTAACAGAAGGCAAGGCAAGGCAAGGCAAGGCAAAGCAAGGCAAGGCAAGGGTAACTGAATGAACGGCAAGGCAAGCAAAGGGTAACGGAAGGGAAGGCACGGCAAGGCAACGAATGGGTAACGGATTGCAAGGCACGGCAAGGCAACGCAAGGCTATGGCAAGGCAACGCAAGGCAACGCAGAGTTAAGACAAGGCAAGGAATGTTTAAGGACAAGGCAAGGCAAGGCACGCCAAGGCAAGGCAAGGCTAAGGCAAGGCAACGCAAGGCAAGGCAAGGCACGTTTAAGGTCAGGCAAGCCAAGCAAGGCTAAGTCAAGGGGAGGCAAGGCTAAGCCACGAAAACGCAAGGCTAGGCAATGCACGGAAAGGCAAGGAAAGGGTAACAGAAGGCAAGGCAATGCAAGGAAAAGTAAGGCAAGGTAAGAGTAACGGAAGGCACAGCAAGGCAAGGAAAGCGTAACAGAAGGCAAGGCAAGGCAAGGTAAGGCAAAGCAAGGCAAGGCAAGGGTACCTGAAAGAACGGCAAGGCAAGCAAAGGGTAACGGAAGGGAAGGCACGGCAAGGCAACGAATGGGTAACGGATTGCAAGGCACGGGAAGGCAACGCAAGGCTATGGCAAGGCAACGCAAGGCAACGCAGAGTTAAGGCAAGGTAAGGAATGTTTAACGGAAGGCAAGGCAAGGCACGGAAAAGCACGGCAAGGCAAGGGTAACGGAAGGCACGGCAAGGCAAGAGAAAGAAATGGCAAGGCAAGGCAAGGCAAGCATAAGGCAAGGCAACGCAAAGCAAGGCAATGTTAAGCCAAGGCAAGCCAAGCAAGGCTAAGTCAAGGGGAGGCAAGGCTAAGCCACGAAAACGCAAGGCTAGGCAATGCACGGAAAGGCAAGGAAAGGGTAACAGAAGGCAAGGCAATGCAAGGAAAAGTAAGGCAAGGTAAGAGTAACGGAAGGCACAGCAAGGCAAGGAAAGCGTAACAGAAGGCAAGGCAAGGCAAGGTAAGGCAAAGCAAGGCAAGGCAAGGGTAACTGAAAGAACGGCAAGGCAAGCAAAGGGTAACGGAAGGGAAGGCACGGCAAGGCAACGAATGGGTAACGGATTGCAAGGCACGGGAAGGCAACGCAAGGCTATGGCAAGGCAACGCAAGGCAACGCAGAGTTAAGGCAAGGTAAGGAATGTTTAACGGAAGGCAAGGCAAGGCACGGAAAAGCACGGCAAGGCAAGGGTAACGGAAGGCACGGCAAGGCAAGAGAAAGAAATGGCAAGGCAAGGCAAGGCAAGCATAAGGCAAGGCAACGCAAAGCAAGGCAATGTTAAGCCAAGGCAAGCCAAGCAAGGCTAAGTCAAGGGGAGGCAAGGCTAAGCCACGAAAACGCAAGGCTAGGCAATGCACGGAAAGGCAAGGAAAGGGTAACAGAAGGCAAGGCAATGCAAGGAAAAGTAAGGCAAGGAAAGAGTAACGGAAGGCACAGCAAGGCAAGGAAAGCGTAACAGAAGGCAAGGCAAGGCAAGGCAAGGCAAAGCAAGGCAAGGCAAGGGTAACTGAATGAACGGCAAGGCAAGCAAAGGGTAACGGAAGGGAAGGCACGGCAAGGCAACGAATGGGTAACGGATTGCAAGGCACGGGAAGGCAACGCAAGGCTATGGCAAGGCAACGCAAGGCAACGCAGAGTTAAGGCAAGGTAAGGAATGTTTAACGGAAGGCAAGGCAAGGCACGGAAAAGCACGGCAAGGCAAGGGTAACGGAAGGCACGGCAAGGCAAGAGAAAGAAATGGCAAGGCACGGCAAGGCAAGCATAAGGCAAGGCAACGCAAAGCAAGGCAATGTTAAGCCAAGGCAAGCCAAGCAAGGCTAAGGCAAGGGGAGACAAGGCTAAGGCACGACAGCGCAAGGCTAGGCAATGCACGGCAAGGCAAGGAAAGGGTAACAGAAGGCAAGGCAATGCAAGGCAAAGCAAGGCAAGGAAAGGGTAACGGAAGGCACAGCAAGGCAAGGAAAGCGTAACGGAAGGCAAGGCAAGGCAAAGCAAGGCAAGCAAGGGTAACTGAAGGCATAGCAAGGCAAGGGAAGGACAAGGCAAGGCACGGCAAGGCAAGGCAAGGCTTACACAACGCAAACGCAACGCAAGGGAAGGCAAAGTTAAGGCAAGGCAAGGAAAGGGTAACAGAAGGCAAGGGACGGAAAGGCAAGGAAACGGTATCGGAAGGCAAGGCACGGCAAGGCAAGGCAAGGCTAAGGCACGGCAACGCAAGTCAACGCAAAGTTAAGGCAAGGCAAGGAAAGGGTAACAGAAATCAAGGCAATGCAAGGCAAAGCAAGGCAAGGAAAGGGTAACGGAAGGCAAGGCAAGCAAGGCAACGCAAGGCTAGGCAATGCACGGCAAGTCAATGGAAGGGTAACGGAAGCCAAGGCAAGGCAAGGCAAAGCAAGGCAAGGGAAGTGTAACGGACGGCACGGCAAGGCAAGGGAAGGACAAGGCAAGGCACGGCAAGGCAAGGAAGGGCTAACGCAAGGCAACGCAATGCTAGGCAATGCACGGCAAGGCAAGGAAAGGGCAACGGAAGGCAAGGCACGGCAAGGCAATGCTAAGGCAAGGCAACGCAAGGCTAGGCAATGTACGGCAAGGCAAGGAAAGGGCAACGGAAGGCAAGGCACGGCAAGGCAATGCAAAGATGAATAAAGGCAACGCAATTCAATGCAAAGTGAAGGCAACACAAACGACGCAAGGCTAAGGCAAAGGGAGGCAAGGCAAGGCAAGGGTAACGGAAGGCACGGCAAGGCAAGACAAGGGTAACGGAAGGCTCGACAAGGCAAGGGAAGGACAAGGCAAGGCACGGCAAGGCAAGAGAAGGGTCACGGAAGGCTCGGCAAGGCAACGCAAGGCTAGGCAATGCACGGCAATGCAAGGAAATGGTAACGGAAAGCAAGGCAAGGGAAGGCAAAGCTAAGGCAAGACAATGCGAGGGTAGGCATTGCCAGGATAAAGCAAGGAAAGGGTAACGGAAGGCAAGGCAAGGGAAGGCAAAGCAAGACGAAGCAAGGGTAAAGGAAGGCACGGCAGGGCAACACAAGGGTAACGGAAGGCACGGCAAGGCAAGAGAAGGACATGGCAAGGCAAGGCAAGGTAAGGCAGGGCTAAGGCAAGGCAATGCAAGGCTAGGCAATGCACGGCAAGGCAAGGAAAGGGTAAGGAAAAGCAACGCAAGGCTAGGCAATGCACGGCAAGGCAAGGGAAGGGTAACGGAAGGCAAGGCAAGGCAAGGCAAAGCAAGGCAAGGGAAGTGTAACGGAAGGCAGGGGAAGGCAAGGGAAGGACAAGGCAAGGCACGGCAAGGCAAGGCAACGCTAAGGCAAGGCAACGCAAGGCTAGGCAAGGGTAAAGGAAGGCAAGACAAGCAAGGTTAAGGCAAGGGGAGACAAAGTTAATGCACGACAACGCAAGGCTAGGCAATGGACCGCAAGGCAAGGCAAGGGAAACAGAAGTCGAGGCAATGCAACGTAAGGCATGGCTTAGGCAAGGCAATGTCATGCAAGGCCGGTTTAAGGGAAGGCAAGACAAGAAAGGCTAAGGCAAGGGGAGTCAAGGCTAAGGCACGACAATGCAAGGCTAGGCAGTGCACGGCAAGGCAAGGAAAGGGTAACGGAAGGGAAGGCAAGGCAAGGCAAAGCAAGGCAAGACAAGTCAAAGCAACGCAAAACAAGGCAAGGCAAGTGTAACGGAAGGGACAGCAAGGCATGGGAAGGACAAGGCAAGGCAGGGCAAGGCAAGGAAAGGCTAAGGCAAGGCAACGCAAGTCTAGGCAATGCCCGGCAAGGCAAGGGAATGGTAACGGAAAGCAAGGCAAGGCAAGGCAAAGCAAGGCAAGGGAACTGTAACGGAAGGCACGGCAAGGCAACGTAAGGGTAAGGGAAGGCACGGCAAGGCAAGGAAAGGACAAGGCAAGGCACGGCAAGGTAGGGTAAAGGACGGCATGGCAAGGCAAGACAATGGTAACGGAAGGCAAGGCACGGCAAGGCAAGGAAAGGGTAATGGAACGCACAGCAAGGCAAGGAAAGCGTAACGGAAGGCAAGGCAAGGCCAGGCAAGGCTACACATGGCTGGGCAATGCACGGCAAGGCAACGTAAGGGTAAGGGAAGGCACGGCAATTCAAGGGAAGGACAAGGCAAGGCACGGCAAGGCAAGGGTAACGGAATGCATGGCAAGACAATGGTAACGGAAGGCAAGGAACGGCAAGGCAAGGCAAGGCTAAGGCAACGCAACGCAACAACGCAAGGCAACGCAAAGTTAAGGCAAGGCAAGGAAAGGGTAACGGAATGCAAGGCACGGCAAGGCAACGCAAGGCTAAGACAAGGCAACGCAAGGCAACGCAAAGTTAAGGCAAGGCAAGGAAAGGGTAACGGAAGGCAAGGCAAGGCAAGGGTAACGGAAGGCACGGCAAGGCAAGGGAAAGACAAGTCAAGGCAAGGCAAGGCAAGGCAAGGATAAGGCAAGGCAAGCCAAGCAAGGCTAAGGCAAGGGGAGACAAGGCTAAGTCACGACAATGGAATGCTAGGCAATGCACGGTAGGGCAAGGAAAGGGTAACAGAAGGCAAGGCAATGCAAGGAAAAGTAAGGCAAGGAAAGAGTAACGGAAGGCACAGCAAGGCAAGGAAAGCGTAACAGAAGGCAAGGCAAGGCAAGGCAAGGCAAAGCAAGGCAAGGCAAGGGTAACTGAATGAACGGCAAGGCAAGCAAAGGGTAACGGAAGGGAAGGCACGGCAAGGCAACGAATGGGTAACGGATTGCAAGGCACGGGAAGGCAACGCAAGGCTATGGCAAGGCAACGCAAGGCAACGCAGAGTTAAGGCAAGGTAAGGAATGTTTAACGGAAGGCAAGGCAAGGCACGGAAAAGCACGGCAAGGCAAGGGTAACGGAAGGCACGGCAAGGCAAGAGAAAGAAATGGCAAGGCAAGGCAAGGCAAGCATAAGGCAAGGCAACGCAAAGCAAGGCAATGTTAAGCCAAGGCAAGCCAAGCAAGGCTAAGGCAAGGGGAGACAAGGCTAAGGCACGACAGCGCAAGGCTAGGCAATGCACGGCAAGGCAAGGAAAGGGTAACAGAAGGCAAGGCAATGCAAGGCAAAGCAAGGCAAGGAAAGCGTAACGGAAGGCATAGCAAGGCAAGGAAAGCGTAACGGAAGGCAAGGCAAGGCAAAGCAAGGCAAGCAAGGGTAACTGAAGGCATAGCAAGGCAAGGGAAGGACAAGGCAAGGCACGGCAAGGCAAGGCAAGGCTTACACAACGCAAACGCAACGCAAGGGAAGGCAAAGTTAAGGCAAGGCAAGGAAAGGGTAACAGAAGGCAAGGGACGGAAAGGCAAGGAAACGGTATCGGAAGGCAAGGCACGGCAAGGCAAGGCAAGGCTAAGGCACGGCAACGCAAGTCAACGCAAAGTTAAGGCAAGGCAAGGAAAGGGTAACGGAAGGCAAGGCAAGCAAGGCAACGCAAGGCTAGGCAATGCACGGCAAGTCAATGGAAGGGTAACGGAAGCCAAGGCAAGGCAAGGCAAAGCAAGGCAAGGGAAGTGTAACGGAAGGCACGTCAAGGCAAGGGAAGGACAAGGCAAGGCACGGCAAGGCAAGGCAATGCTAAGGAAAGGCAACGCAAGGCTAGGCAATGTACGGCAAGGCAAGGAAAGGGCAACGGAAGGCAAGGCACGGCAAGGCAATGCAAAGATGAATAAAGGCAACGCAATTCAATGCAAAGTGAAGGCAACACAAACGACGCAAGGCTAAGGCAAAGGGAGGCAAGGCAAGGCAAGGGTAACGGAAGGCACGGCAAGGCAAGACAAGGGTAACGGAAGGCTCGACAAGGCAAGGGAAGGACAAGGCAAGGCACGGCAAGGCAAGAGAAGGGTCACGGAAGGCTCGGCAAGGCAACGCAAGGCTAGGCAATGCACGGCAATGCAAGGAAATGGTAACGGAATGCAAGGCAAGGGAAGGCAAAGCTAAGGCAAGACAATGCAAGGGTAGGCATTGCCAGGATAAAGCAAGGAAAGGGTAACGGAAGGCAAGGCAAGGGAAGGGAAAGACAAGTCAAGGCAAGGCAAGGCAAGGCAAGGATAAGGCAAGGCAAGCCAAGCAAGGCTAAGGCAAGGGGAGACAAGGCTAAGTCACGACAATGGAAGGCTAGGCAATGCACGGTAGGGCAAGGAAAGGGTAACAGAAGGTAAGGCATTGCAAGGCAAAGCAAGGCAAGAAAAGGGTAACAGAAGGCACAGGAAGGCAAGGAAAGCGTAACGGAAGGCAAGGCAAGGCAAGGCAAAGCAAGGCAAGGCAAGGGTAACTGAATGAACGGCAAGGCAAGCAAAGGGTAACGGAAGGGAAGGCACGGCAAGGCAACGAATGGGTAACGGATTGCAAGGCACGGCAAGGCAACGCAAGGCTATGGCAAGGCAACGCAAGGCAACGCAGAGTTAAGGCAAGGCAAGGAATGTTTAACGGAAGGCAAGGCAAGGCACGGAAAAGCACGGCAAGGCAAGGGTAACGGAAGGCACGGCAAGGCAAGGGAAGGACAAGGCAAGGCACGGCAAGGCAAGGCAAGGCTAAGGCAAGGCGAGGCAAGGCTAGGCAAGGGTAAAGGAAGGCACGGCAAGGCAAGACAAGGGCAACGGAAGGCACGGCAAGGCAAGGGAAGGACAAGGCAAGGCACGGCATGGCAAGGCAATGCTAAGGCAAGGCAACGCAAGGCTAGGCAATGTACGGCAAGGCAAGGAAAGGATAACGGAAGGCAAGGCAAGGCAATGCAATGCAAAGATGAGGCAAAGCAACGCAAGGCAATGCAAAGTGAAAGCCCGACTAAAGGCTAAGGCAAAGGGAGGCAAGGCATGGGTAATAGAACGCACGGCAAGGGAAGACAAGGGTAACGGAAGGCTCGGCAATGCAAGGGAAGGACAAGGCAAGGCACGGCAAGGCAAGACAAGGGTAACAGAAGGCACGACAAGGCAACGCAAGGCTAGGCAATGCACGGCAATGCAAGGAAAGTGTAAGGGAATGCAAGGCAAGGCTAAGGCAAGACAATGCAAGGCTAGGCAATGCACGGATAAGGCAAGGAAAGGGTAACGGAAGGCAAGGCAATGCAAAGCAAAGCAAGGCAAGGGTAGAGGAAGGCACGGCAATGAAATACAAGGGTAACGGAAGGCACGGCAAGGCAAGGGAAGGACATGGCAAGGCAAGGCAATGTTAGGCAACGCTAAGGCAAGGCAATGTCATGCAAATCCAGGTTAAAGGAAGGCAAGACAAGCAAGGTTAAGGCAAGGGGAGACAAAGCTAATGCACGACAACGCAAGGCTAGGCAATGGACGGCAAGGCAAGGAAAGGATAACAGAAGAAAAGGCAATGCAACGTAAGGCAAGGCTAAGGCAAGGCAATGCCATGCAAAGCCAGCTTAAGGGAAGGCAAGACAAGCAAGGCTAATGCAAGGGGAGACAAAGCTAATGCACGACAACGCAAGGCTAGGCAATGGACGGCAAGGCAAGGAAAGGGTAACAGATGAAAAGGCAATGCAACGTAAGGCAAGGCTAAGGCAAGGCAACGCAAAGCAAGGCAAGGTTAAGGCAAGCCAAGCCAAGCAAGGCTGAGGCAAGGGGATATAAGGCTAAGGCACGACAACCCAAGGAAAGGCAATGCACGGCAAGGCAAGGAAAGGGTAACAGAAGGCAAAGAATCCAAGGCAAAGCACGGCAAGGAAAGGGTAACGGAAGGCACAGCAATTCAAGGAAAGGGTAACGGAAGGAAAGACAAGGCAAGGCAAAGGAAGGCAAGGCAAGGAAAGGGAAGGAGAAGGCAAGGCACGGCAAGGCAAGGCAAGGCTAAGGCAACGCAAGGCAACGCAAGGCAACACGAAGTTAAGGCAAAGCAAGGAAAGGGTAACGGAAGGCAAGGCACGGCAAGGCAAGGCAAGGCTAAGGCAACGCAACGCAAGGCAAAGAAATGGTAACGGAAGGCACGGCAAGGCAAGGCAAAGCAAGAAAAGGCAAGGCAAGCCAAGTAAGGCTATAGCAAGGGAAGGAAAGGCTATGGCACAACAACGCACGGCTAGGCAATGTACCGCAAGGAAAGGAAAGGGTAACGGAAGGCAGGGCAAGGCAAGACAAATCAAGGCAAGGCAAGGGTAATGGAAGGCACGGCAAGACAAGGGAAGGACAAGGCAAGGCAAGGCACGCCAAGGCAAGGCAAGGCTAAGGCAAGGCAACGCAAGGCAAGGCAAGGCACGTTTAAGGTCAGGCAAGCCAAGCAAGGCTAAGTCAAGGGGAGGCAAGGCTAAGCCACGAAAACGCAAGGCTAGGCAATGCACGGAAAGGCAAGGAAAGGGTAACAGAAGGCAAGGCAATGCAAGGCAAAGTAAGGCAAGGAAAGAGTAACGGAAGGCACAGCAAGGCAAGGAAAGCGTAACAGAAGGCAAGGCAAGGCAAGGCAAGGCAAAGCAAGGCAAGGCAAGGGTAACTGAATGAACGGCAAGGCAAGCAAAGGGTAACGGAAGGGAAGGCACGGCAAGGCAACGAATGGGTAACGGATTGCAAGGCACGGCAAGGCAACGCAAGGCTATGGCAAGGCAACGCAAGGCAACGCAGAGTTAAGACAAGGCAAGGAATGTTTAAGGACAAGGCAAGGCAAGGCACGCCAAGGCAAGGCAAGGCTAAGGCAAGGCAACGCAAGGCAAGGCAAGGCACGTTTAAGGTCAGGCAAGCCAAGCAAGGCTAAATCAAGGGGAGGCAAGGCTAAGCCACGAAAACGCAAGGCTAGGCAATGCACGGAAAGGCAAGGAAAGGGTAACAGAAGGCAAGGCAATGCAAGGAAAAGTAAGGCAAGGTAAGAGTAACGGAAGGCACAGCAAGGCAAGGAAAGCGTAACAGAAGGCAAGGCAAGGCAAGGTAAGGCAAAGCAAGGCAAGGCAAGGGTAACTGAAAGAACGGCAAGGCAAGCAAAGGGTAACGGAAGGGAAGGCACGGCAAGGCAACGAATGGGTAACGGATTGCAAGGCACGGGAAGGCAACGCAAGGCTATGGCAAGGCAACGCAAGGCAACGCAGAGTTAAGGCAAGGTAAGGAATGTTTAACGGAAGGCAAGGCAAGGCACGGAAAAGCACGGCAAGGCAAGGGTAACGGAAGGCACGGCAAGGCAAGAGAAAGAAATGGCAAGGCAAGGCAAGGCAAGCATAAGGCAAGGCAACGCAAAGCAAGGCAATGTTAAGCCAAGGCAAGCCAAGCAAGGCTAAGGCAAGGGGAGACAAGGCTAAGGCACGACAGCGCAAGGCTAGGCAATGCACGGCAAGGCAAGGAAAGGGTAACAGAAGGCAAGGCAATGCAAGGCAAAGCAAGGCAAGGAAAAGGTAACGGAAGGCACAGCAAGGCAAGGAAAGCGTAACGGAAGGCAAGGCAAGGCAAAGCAAGGCAAGCAAGGGTAACTGAAGGCATAGCAAGGCAAGGGAAGGACAAGGCAAGGCAAGGCAAGGCAAGGCTTACACAACGCAAACGCAACGCAAGGGAAGGCAAAGTTAAGGCAAGGCAAGGAAAGGGTAACAGAAGGCAAGGGACGGAAAGGCAAGGAAACGGTATCGGAAGGCAAGGCACGGCAAGGCAAGGCAAGGCTAAGGCACGGCAACGCAAGTCAACGCAAAGTTAAGGCAAGGCAAGGAAAGGGTAACAGAAATCAAGGCAATGCAAGGCAAAGCAAGGCAAGGAAAGGGTAACGGAAGGCAAGGCAAGCAAGGCAACGCAAGGCTAGGCAATGCACGGCAAGTCAATGGAAGGGTAACGGAAGCCAAGGCAAGGCAAGGCAAAGCAAGGCAAGGGAAGTGTAACGGAAGGCACGTCAAGGCAAGGGAAGGACAAGGCAAGGCACGGCAAGGCAAGGCAATGCTAAGGAAAGGCAACGCAAGGCTAGGCAATGCACGGCAAGGCAAGGAAAGGGCAACGGAAGGCAAGGCACGGCAAGGCAATGCTAAGGCAAGGCAACGCAAGGCTAGGCAATGTACGGCAAGGCAAGGAAAGGGCAACGGAAGGCAAGGCACGGCAAGGCAATGCAAAGATGAATAAAGGCAACGCAATTCAATGCAAAGTGAAGGCAACACAAACGACGCAAGGCTAAGGCAAAGGGAGGCAAGGCAAGGCAAGGGTAACGGAAGGCACGGCAAGGCAAGACAAGGGTAACGGAAGGCTCGACAAGGCAAGGGAAGGACAAGGCAAGGCACGGCAAGGCAAGAGAAGGGTCACGGAAGGCTCGGCAAGGCAACGCAAGGCTAGGCAATGCACGGCAATGCAAGGAAATGGTAACGGAATGCAAGGCAAGGGAAGGCAAAGCTAAGGCAAGACAATGCAAGGGTAGGCATTGCCAGGATAAAGCAAGGAAAGGGTAACGGAAGGCAAGGCAAGGGAAGGCAAAGCAAGACGAAGCAAGGGTAAAGGAAGGCACGGCAGGGCAACACAAGGGTAACGGAAGGCACGGCAAGGCAAGGGAAGGACATGGCAAGGCAAGGCAAGGTAAGGCAGGGCTAAGGCAAGGCAATGCAAGGCTAGGCAATGCACGGCAAGGCAAGGAAAGGGTAAGGAAAAGCAACGCAAGGCTAGGCAATGCACGGCAAGGCAAGGGAAGGGTAACGGATGGCAAGGCAAGGCAAGGCAAAGCAAGGCAAGGGAAGTGTAACGGAAGGCAGGGGAAGGCAAGGGAAGGACAAGGCAAGGCACGGCAAGGCAAGGCAACGCTAAGGCAAGGCAACGCAAGGCTAGGCAAGGGTAAAGGAAGGCAAGACAAGCAAGGTTAAGGCAAGGGGAGACAAAGTTAATGCACGACAACGCAAGGCTAGGCAATGGACCGCAAGGCAAGGCAAGGGAAACAGAAGTCAAGGCAATGCAACGTAAGGCAAGGCTTAGACAAGGCAATGTCATGCAAGGCCGGTTTAAGGGAAGGCAAGACAAGAAAGGCTAAGGCAAAGGGAGTCAAGGCTAAGGCACGACAATGCAAGGCTAGGCAGTTCACGGCAAGGCAAGGAAAGGGTAACGGAAGGGAAGGCAAGGCAAGGCAAAGCAAGGCAAGACAAGTCAAAGCAACGCAAAACAAGGCAAGGCAAGTGTAACGGAAGGGACAGCAAGGCATGGGAAGGACAAGGCAAGGCAGGGCAAGGCAAGGAAAGGCTAAGGCAAGGCAACGCAAGTCTAGGCAATGCCCGGCAAGGCAAGGGAATGGTAACGGAAGGCAAGGCAAGGCAAGGCAAAGCAAGGCAAGGGAACTGTAACGGAAGGCACGGCAAGGCAAGGAAAGCGTAACGGAAGGCAAGGCAAGGCCAGGCAAGGCTACACATGGCTGGGCAATGCACGGCAAGGCAACGTAAGGGTAAGGGAAGGCACGGCAATTCAAGGGAAGGACAAGGCAAGGCACGGCAAGGCAAGGGTAACGGAATGCATGGCAAGACAATGGTAACGGAAGGCAAGGAACGGCAAGGCAAGGCAAGGCTAAGGCAACGCAACGCAACGCAACGTAACGCAAGGCAACGCAAAGTTAAGGCAAGGCAAGGAAAGGGTAACGGAATGCAAGGCACGGCAAGGCAACGCAAGGCTAAGACAAGGCAACGCAAGGCAACGCAAAGTTAAGGCAAGGCAAGGAAAGGGTAACGGAAGGCAAGGCAAGGCAAGGGTAACTGAAGGCACGGCAAGGCAAGGGAAAGACAAGTCAAGGCAAGGCAAGGCAAGGCAAGGATAAGGCAAGGCAAGCCAAGCAAGGCTAAGGCAAGGGGAGACAAGGCTAAGTCACGACAATGGAAGGCTAGGCAATGCACGGTAAGTCAAGGAAAGGGTAACAGAAGGTAAGGCATTGCAAGGCAATACAAGGCAAGAAAAGGGTAACAGAAGGCACAGGAAGGCAAGGAAAGCGTAACGGAAGGCAAGGCAAGGCAAGGCAAGGCAAAGCAAGGCAAGGCAAGGGTAACTGAATGAACGGCAAGGCAAGCAAAGGGTAACGGAAGGGAAGGCACGGCAAGGCAACGAATGGGTAACGGATTGCAAGGCACGGCAAGGCAACGCAAGGCTATGGCAAGGCAACGCAAGGCAACGCAAGGCAACGCAGAGTTAAGGCAAGGCAAGGAATGTTTAACGGAAGGCAAGGCAAGGCACGGAAAAGCACGGCAAGGCAAGGGTAACGGAAGGCACGGCAAGGCAAGGGAAGGACAAGGCAAGGCACGGCAAGGCAAGGCAAGGCTAAGGCAAGGCGAGGCAAGGCTAGGCAAGGGTAAAGGAAGGCACGGCAAGGCAAGACAAGGGCAACGGAAGGCACGGCAAGGCAAGGGAAGGACAAGGCAAGGCACGGCATGGCAAGGCAATGCTAAGGCAAGGCAACGCAAGGCTAGGCAATGCACGGCAAGGCAAGGAAAGGGTAAGGAAAGGCAACGCAAGGCTAGGCAATGCACGGCAAGGCAAGGGAAGGGTAACGGAAGGCAAGGCAAGGCAAGGCAAAGCAAGGCAAGGGAAGTGTAACGGAAGGCAGGGGAAGGCAAGGGAAGGACAAGGCAAGGCACGGCAAGGCAAGGCAATGCTAAGGCAAGGCAACGCAAGGCTAGGCAAGGGTAAAGGAAGGCAAGACAAGCAAGGTTAAGGCAAGGGGAGACAAAGTTAATGCACGACAACGCAAGGCTAGGCAATGGACCGCAAGGCAAGGCAAGGGAAACAGAAGTCAAGGCAATGCAACGTAAGGCATGGCTTAGGCAAGGCAATGTCATGCAAGGCCGGTTTAAGGGAAGGCAAGACAAGAAAGGCTAAGGCAAGGGGAGTCAAGGCTAAGGCACGACACTGCAAGGCTAGGCAGTGCACGGCAAGGCAAGGAAAGGGTAACGGAAGGGAAGGGAAGGCAAGGCAAGGCAAAGCAAGGCAAGACAAGTCAAAGCAACGCAAAACAAGGCAAGGCAAGTGTAACGGAAGGGACAGCAAGGCATGGGAAGGACAAGGCAAGGCAGGGCAAGGCAAGGAAAGGCTAAGGCAAGGCAACGCAAGTCTAGGCAATGCCCGGCAAGGCAAGGGAATGGTAACGGAAGGCAAGGCAAGGCAAGGCAAAGCAAGGCAAGGGAACTGTAACGGAAGGCACGGCAAGGCAACGTAAGGGTAAGGGAAGGCACGGCAAGGCAAGGAAAGGACAAGGCAAGGCACGGCAATGTAGGGTAAAGGACGGCATGGCAAGGCAAGACAATGGTAACGGAAGGCAAGGCACGGCAAGGCAAGGAAAGGGTAACGGAACGCACAGCAAGGAAAGGAAAGCGTAACGGAAGGCAAGGCAAGGCCAGGCAAGGCTACACATGGCTGGGCAATGAACGGCAAGGCAACGTAAGGGTAAGGGAAGGCACGGCAATTCAAGGGAAGGACAAGGCAAGGCACGGCAAGGCAAGGGTAACGGAATGCATGGCAAGACAATGGTAACAGAAGGCAAGGAACGGCAAGGCAAGGCAAGGCTAAGGCAACGCAACGCAACGCAACGTAACGCAAGGCAACGCAAAGTTAAGGCTAGGCAAGGAAAGGGTAACGGAATGCAAGGCACGGCAAGGCAACGCAAGGCTAAGACAAGGCAACGCAAGGCAACGCAAAGTTAAGGCAAGGCAAGGAAAGGGTAACGGAAGGCAAGGCAAGGCAAGGGTAACGGAAGGCACGGCAAGGCAAGGGAAAGACAAGTCAAGGCAAGGCAAGGCAAGGCAAGGTTAAGGCAAGGCAAGCCAAATAAGGCTAAGGCAAGGGGAGACAAGGCTAAGTCACGACAATGGAAGGCTAGGCAATGCACGGTAAGGCAAGGAAAGGGTAACAGAAGGTAAGGCATTGCAAGGCAAAGCAAGGCAAGAAAAGGGTAACAGAAGGCACAGGAAGGTAAGGAAAGCGTAACGGAAGGCAAGGCAAGGCAAGGCAAAGCAAGGCAAGGCAAGGGTAACTGAATGAACGGCAAGCAAATTAAGGACAAGGCAAGGCACGGCAAGGCAAGGCAAGGCTTGTACAACGCAACGCAACGCAAGGTAACGCGAAGTTAAGGCAAGGCAAGGAAAGGGTAATGGAAGGCAAGGCACGGAAAGGCAAGGAAAGGGTATCGGAAGGCAAGACACGCCAAGGCAATGCAAGGTTATGTCAAGGCAACTCAAGTCAACGCAAAGTAAATGCAAGGCAAGGAAAGGGTAACAGAAAGCAAAGCAAGGCAAGTCAAAGCAAGTCAAAGCAAGGCAAGGCAAGGTTAACGGAAGGGACAGCAAGGCATGGGAAGGACAAGGCAAGGCAGGGCAAGGCAAGGAAAGGCTAAGACAAGGCAACGCAAGGCTAGGCAATTCACGGAAATGCAAGGAAAGGGTAATGGAAGGAAGGCAAGGCAAGGCAAGGCAAGGCAAGGGAAGTGTAACGGAATTCAAGGCAAGGCAACGCAAAGCATGGCAAGGCAAGTCAAAGCAAGGCAAAGCAAGGCAAGGCAAGGTTAACGGAAGGGACCGCAAGGCATGGGAAGGACAAGGCAAGGCAGGGCAAGGCAAGGAAAGGCTAAGGCAATGCAACGTAAGCCTAGGCAATGCACGGCAAGGCAACGTAAGGGTAATGGAAGACACGGCAAGGCAAGGGAAGGAAAAGGCAAGGCACGGCAAGGCAAGGGTAACGGAAGGTATGGTAAGGCAAGACAATGGTAACGGAATGCAAGGCATGGCAAGGCAAGGCAAGGCCAAGGCAACGCAAGGCAACGCAAAGTGAAGGCAAGGCAAGGGTAACGAAAGGGAAGGCACGGCAAGGCAAGGAAATGGTAACGGAATGCAAGGCACGGAAAGGCAACGCAAGGCTAAGGCAAGGCAACGCAAGGCAACGCAAAGTTAAGTCAAGGCAAGGAACGTGTAACGGAAGGCAAGGCAAGGCACGGAAAAGCAATGCAAGGCAACGGTAACGAAAGGCACGGCAAGGCAAGGGAAAGAGAAGGAATGGAAAGGCAAGGATAAGGCAAAGGAACGCAAAGCAAGGCAAGGTTGAGGAAAGGCAAGCCATGCAAGGCTAAGGCAAAGGGAGACAAGGCTAAGGCACGACAAGGCAAGGCTAGGCAATGCACGGAAAGCCAAGGAAAGGGGAACAGAAGGCAAGGCAATGCAAGGCAAAGCAATGAATGGAAAGGGTAACGGAAGGCACAGCAAGGCAAGGAAAGCGTAACGGAAGGCAAGGCAAGGCAAGGCAAAGCAAGGCAAGGCAAGGGTAACTGAAGGCGTGCAAGGCAAGGGAAGGAAAAGGCAAGGCACGGCAAGGCAAGGCAAGGCTTACACAACGCAACGCAACGCAAGGGAACGCGAAGTTAAGGCAAGGCAAGGAAAGGGTAACAGAAGGCAAGGCACGGCAAGGCAAGGCAAGGGTAACGGAAGGCACGGCACGGCAAGGCAAGGCAAGGCTAAGGCAAGGCAACGCAAGTCAACGCAAAGTTAAGGCAAGGCAAGGAAAGGGTAACAGAAAGCAAGGCAAGGCAAGGCTAAGGCAAGGCAAGGAAAGGGTAACGGAAGGCAAGGCAAGGCAAGGCAAGGCAAAGCAAGGCAAGGCAAGTCAAAACAAGGCAAAGCAAGGCAAGGCAAGGGTAACGAAACGGACGGCAAGGCATGGGAAGGACAAGGTAAGGCAGGGCAAGGCAAGGAAAGGCTAAGGCAAGGCAACGCAAGGCTAGGCAATGCAACGGCAAGGCAAGGGAAGTGTAACGGAAGGCACGGCAAGGCGAGGGAAGGAAAAGGCAAGGCACGGCAAGGCAAGGCAAGGCTAAGGCAAGGCAACGCAAGGCTAGGCAAGGGTAAACGAAGGCACGGCAAGGCAAGACAACGGTAACGGAAGGCACGGCAAGGCAAGGGAAGGACAAAGCAAGGCACTGCATGGCATGGCAATGCTAAGACAAGGCAACGCAATGCTAGGCAATGTACGGCAAGGCAAGGAAATGGTAACGGAATGCAAGGTAAGGCAAGGCAAGGCTAAGGGAAGACAATGCAAGGGTAGGCAATGCAAGGATAAATTAAGGAAAGGGTAACGGAAGGTAAGGCAAGGCAAGGCAAAGCAAGACAAGGCAAGGGTAAAGGAAGGCACGGCAAGGCAAGACAAGTGTAACGGAAGGCACGGCAAGGCAAGGGAAGGACATGGCAAGGCAAGGCAAGGTAAGACAGGGCTAAGGCAAGGCAATGCAAGTCTAGGCAATGCACGGCAAGGCAAGGAAAGGGTAACGGAAGGCAACGCAAGGCTAGGCAATACACGGCAAGGCAAGGGAAGGGTAACGGAAGGCAAGGCAAGGCAAGGCAAAGCAAGGCAAGGGAAGTGTTCCGGAAGGAAAGGAAAGGCAAGGAAGGGTATCGGAAGGCAAGGCAACGCAAGGGTAGGCAAGGGTAACGGAAGGCAAGACAAGCAAGGTTAAGGCAAGGGGAGACAAAGCTAATGCACGACAACGCAAGGCTAGGCAATGGAGGGTAAGGCAAGGGAAGGGTAACAGAAGACAAGGCAATGAAACGTAAGGGAAGGCTTAGGTAAGGCAATGTCATGCAAGGCCGATTTAAGGGAAGGTAAGACAAGAAAGGCTAAGGCAAGGGGAGTCAAGGCTAAGGCACGACAATGCAAGGCTAGGCAGTGCACGGCAAGGCAAGGAAAGGGTAATGGAAGGCACAGCAAGGCAAGGAAAGGGTAATTGAAGGCAAGGCAAGGCAAGGCAAAGCAAGGCAAGGCAAGGCAAAGCAAGGCAATGCAAGGGTAATGGAAGGGACGGCAAGGCATGGGAAGGACAAGGCAAGGCAGGTAAAGGCAGGGAAAGGCGAAGGCAAGGCAACGCAAGGCTAGGCAATGCACGGCAAGGCAAGGGAAGGGTACCGGAAGGCAAGGCAAGGCAAGGCAAAGCAAGGCAAGACAAGTGTAACGGAAGGCACGGCAAGGCAAGGGAAGGACATGGCAAGGCAAGGCAAGGTAAGACAGGGCTAAGGCAAGGCAATGCAAGGCTAGGAAATGCACGGCAAGGCAAAGAAAGGGTAACGGAAGGCAAGGCAAGGCAAGGCAAAGCAAGGCAAGGGAAGTGTACCGGAAGGAACGGAAAGGCAAGGAAGGGTATCGGAAGGCAAGGCAACGCAAGGGTAGGCAAGGGTAAAGGAAGGCAAGACAAGCAAGGTTAAGGCAAGGGGAGACAAAGCTAATGCACGACAACGCAAGGCTAGGCAATGGAGGGTAAGGCAAGGCAAGGGTAACAGAAGACAAGGCAATGAAACGTAAGGGAAGGCTTATGTAAGGCAATGTCATGCAAGGCCGATTTAAGGGAAGGTAAGACAAGAAAGGCTAAGGCAAGGGGAGTCAAGGCTAAGGCACGACAATGCAAGGCTAGGCAGTGCACGGCAAGGCAAGGAAAGGGTAATGGAAGGCACAGCAAGGCAAGGAAAGGGTAATTGAAGGCAAGGCAAGGCAAGGCAAAGCAAGGCAAGGCAAGGCAAAGCAAGGCAATGCAAGGGTAATGGAAGGGACGGCAAGGCATGGGAAGGACAAGGCAAGGCAGGTAAAGGCAGGGAAAGGCGAAGGCAAGGCAACGCAAGGCTAGGCAATGCACGGCAAGGCAAGGGAAGGGTACCGGAAGGCAAGGCAAGGCAAGGCAAAGCAAGGCAAGACAAGTGTAACGGAAGGCACGGCAAGGCAAGGGAAGGACATGGCAAGGCAAGGCAAGGTAAGACAGGGCTAAGGCAAGGCAATGCAAGGCTAGGCAATGCACGGCAAGGCAAGGAAAGGGTAACGGAAGGCAAGGCAAGGCAAGGCAAAGCAAGGCAAGGGAAGTGTACCGGAAGGAACGGAAAGGCAAGGAAGGGTATCGGAAGGCAAGGCAACGCAAGGGTAGGCAAGGGTAAAGGAAGGCAAGACAAGCAAGGTTAAGGCAAGGGGAGACAATGCTAATGCACGACAACGCAAGGCTAGGCAATGGAGGGTAAGGCAAGGCAAGGGTAACAGAAGACAAGGCAATGAAACGTAAGGGAAGGTTTATGTAAGGCAATGTCATGCAAGGCCGATTTAAGGGAAGGTAAGACAAGAAAGGCTAAGGCAAGGGGAGTCAAGGCTAAGGCACGACAATGCAAGGCTAGGCAGTGCACGGCAAGGCAAGGAAAGGGTAATGGAAGGCACAGCAAGGCAAGGAAAGGGTAATTGAAGGCAAGGCAAGGCAAGGCAAAGCAAGGCAAGGCAAGGCACGGCAAAGCAACGTAAGGGTAAGGGAAGGCACGGCAAGGCAAGGGAAGGACAAGGCAAGGCACGGCAAGGCAAGGCAAGGCTAAGGCAGGGCAAGGCAATGCTAGGCAAGGGTAAAGGAAGACACGGCAAGGGAAGACAAGGGCAACGGAAGGCACGGCAAGGCAAGGGAAGGACAAGGCAAGGCACGGCATGGCAAGGCAATGGTAAGGTAAGGCAACGAAAGGCTAGGCAATGTACGGAAAGGCAAGGAAAGGATAACGGAAGGCAAGGCAAGGCAAGGCAATGTAAAGATGAGGCAAAGCAACGCAAGGCAATGCAAAGTGAAGGCAACCGACGCAAGGCTAAGGCAAAGGGAGGCAAGGTATGGGTAACAGAACGCACGGCAAGGCAAGACAAGTGTAACGGAAGGCTCGGCAAGGCAAGGGAAGGACAAGGCAAGGCAATTAAAGGCAAGACAAGGGTAAGAGAAGGCTCGGCAAGGCATCGCAAGGCTAGGCAATGCACGGCAATGCAAGGAAAGGGTAAGGGAATGCAAGGCAAAGCTAATGCAAGACAATGCAAGGCTAGGCAATGCACGGATACGGCAAGGAAAGGGTAACGGAAGGCAAGGCAAGGCAAAGCAAAGCAAGGCAAGGTTAGAGGAAGGCACGGCAAGGAAATACAAGGGTAACGGAAGGCACGAAAAGGCAAGGGAAGCACATGGCAAGGCAAGGCAAGGTAAGGCAACGCTAAGGCAAGGCATTGTCATGCAAGGCCAGGTTAAAGGAAGGCAAGACAAGCACGGTTAAGGCAAGGGGAGACAAAGCTAATGCAAGACAACGCAAGGCTAGGCAATGGACGGAAAGGCAAGGAAAGGATAATAGAAGAAAAGACAAGGCAAGGCAAAGGAAGGCAAGGGAAGGCAAGGGAAGGAGAAGGCAAGGCACGGCAAGGCAAAGCAAGGCTAAGGCAACGAAAGGCAACGCAAGGGAACACGAAGTTAAGGCAAGGCATGGAACGGGTTACGGAAGGCAAGGCACGGAAAGGCAAGGAAAGGGTAACGAAAGGCAAGGCCCAGCAAGGCAAGGCAAGGCTAAGGCAAGGCAACGCAAAGCAAAGAAATGGTAACGGAAGGCACGGCAATCTTAGGCAAAGCAAGAAAAGGCAAGGGTAACACAGGGCACGGCAAGGCAAGGCAAGCCAAGTAAGGCTATAGCAAGGGAAGGAAAGGCTATGGCACGACAACGCACGGCTAGGCAATGCACCGCAAGGAAAGGAAAGGGTAACGGAAGGCAGGGCAAGGCAAGACAAATCAAGGCAAGGCAAGGGTAATGGACGGCACGGCAAGACAAGGGAAGGACAAGGCAAGGCAAGGCACGCCAAGGCAAGGCAAGGCTAAGGCAAGGCAACGCAAGGGAAAGCAAGGCAAGTTTAAGGTCAGGCAAGCCAAGCAAGGCTAAGTTAAGGGGAGGCAAGGCTAAGCCACGAAAACGCAAGGCTAGGCAATGCACGGCAAGGCAAGGAAAGGGTAACGGAAGCGAAGGCACGGCAAGGCAACGAATGGGTAACGGATTGTAAGGCAGGGCAAGGGAAAGACAAGGTTATGGCAAGGCAACGCAAGGGAACGCAAAGTTAAGGCAAGGCAGGCAAGGAAAGGGCAACGGAAGGCACGGCAAGGCAAGGGAAAGTTAAGGCAAGGCAAGGCAAGGATAAGGCAAAGCAACGCAAAGCAACGCAAGGTTAAGGCAAGGGCAGCCAAGCAAGGCTAAGGCAAGGGGAGACAAGGCTAAGGCACGATAACGCAAGGCTAGGAAATGCACGGCAAGGCAAGGAAAGGGTAACAGAAGGCAAGGCAATGCAAGGCAAAGGAAGGCAAGGAAAGAGTAACGGAAGGCACAGCAAGGCAAGGAAAGCGTAACAGAAGGCAAGGCAAGGCAAGGCAAGGCAAAGCAAGGCAAGGCAAGGCAAGGGTAACTGAACGCACGGCAAGGCAAGGAAAGGGTAACGGAAGGGAAGGCACGGCAAGGCAACGAATGGGTAACGGATTGCAAGGCACGGCAAGGCAACGCAAGGCAACGCAAAGTTAAGGCAAGGCAAGGAATGGGTAACGGAAGGCAAGGCAAGGCACGGAAAAGCACGGCAAGGCAAGGGTAATGGAAGGCACGGCAAGGCAAGGGAAAGAAAAGGCAAGGCATGGCAAGGCAAGCATAAGACAAGGCAACGCAAAGCAAGGCAAGGTTAAGGCAAGGAAAGCCAAGCAAGGCTAAGGCAAGGGGAGACAAGGCTAAGGCACGACAATGCAAGGCTAGGCAATGCACGGCAAGGCAAGGAAAGGCTAAGGCAAGGCAACGCAAGTCTAGGCAATGCACGGCAAGGCAAGGGAAGGGTAACGGAAGGCAAGGCAAGGCAAGGCAAAGCAAGGCAAGGGAATTGTAACGGAAGGCACGGCAAGGCAACGTAAGGGTAAGGGAAGGCACGGCAAGGCAAGGAAAGGAAAATGCAAGGCAGGGCAAGGCAAGGAAAGGCTAAGGCAAGGCAACGCAAGCCTAGGCAATGCACGGCAAGGCAAGGGAAGGGTAACGGAAGGGAAGGCAAAGCAAGACAAGGCAAGGCTAACAGAAGTCATGGCAAAGGCAAGGGAAGGACAAGGCAAGGCACGGCAAGGCAAGGCAAGGCTAAGGCAAGGCAACTCAAGGCTAGGCAAGGGTAAAGGAAGGCACGGCAAGGTAAGACAATGGTAACAGTAGGCACGGCAAGGCAAGGGAAGGACAAGGCAAGGCACGGCAAGGCAAGGCAAGGCTAAGGCAAGGCAACTCAAGGCTAGGCAAGCGTAAAGGAAGGCACGGCAAGGTAAGACAATGGTAACGGTAGGCACGGCAAGGCAAGGGAAGGACAAGGCAAGGCAGTGCATGGCAAGGGTAACGAAAGGCATGGCAAGGCAAGACAATGGTAACGGAAGGCAAGGCAAGGCCAAGGCAACGCAACGCAACGCAAGGCAACGCAACGTTAAGGCAAGGCAAGGGTAACGGAAGGGAAGGCACGGCAAGGCAACGCAAGGCTAAGTCAAGGCAACGCAAGGCAACGCAAAGTTAAGGCAAGGCAAGGAAAGGGTAACGGAAGGCAAGGCAAGGCACGGAAAAGCAAGGCAAGTCAAGGGTAAAGGAAGGCACGGCAAGGCAAGGGAAATACAAGGCAAGGCAAGGATAAGGCAATGCAACGCAAAGCAAGGCAAGGTTAAGGCAAGGCAAGCCAAGCAAGGCTAAGGCAAGGGGAGACAAGGCTAAGGCACGACAACGCAAGGCTAGGCAATGCACGGCAAGGCAAGTAAAGGGTAACAGAAGGCAAGGCAATGCAAGGCAAAGCAAGGCAAGGAAAGGGTAACGGAAGGCACAGCAAGGCAAGGAAAGCGTAACGGAAGGCAAGGCAAGGCAAGGCAAGGCAAAGCAAGGCAAGACAAGGGTAACTGAAGGCATGGACAGGCAAGGGAAGGACAAGGCAAGGCACGGCAAGGCAAGGCAAGGCTTATACAATGCAACGCAACGCAAGGCAACGCGAAGTTAAGGCAAGGCAAGGAAAGGGTAACGGAAGGCAAGGTACGGAAATGGAACGAAAGGTATCGGAAGGCAAGGCAAGGCAAGGCTAAGGCAAGTCAACGCAAGTCAACGCAAATTTAAGGCAAGGCAGGGAAAGGGTAACAGAAAGCAAGGCAAAGCAAGGAAACGAAAGTGTAACGGAAGGCAAGGCAAGGCAACGCAAAGCAAGGCAAGGCAAGTTAAGGCAAGGAAAATTAACGCAAGGCAAGGTTAAGGGAAGGCACAGCAAGGTATGGGAAGGACAAGGCAAGGCAGGGCAAGGCAAGGAAAGGCTAAGACAAGGCAACGCAAGGCTAGGCAATGCACGGCAAGGCAAGGAAAGGGTAACGGAAGGCAAGGCAATGCAAGGCAAAGCAAGGCAAATAAAGGGTAACGGAAGGTACAGCAAGGCAAGGAAAGCGTAACGGAAGGCAAGGGAAGGCAAGGCAAAGCAAGGTAAGGCAAGGGTAACTGAATGAACGGCAAGCAAATTAAGGACAAGGCAACGCACGGCAAGGCAAGGCAAGGCTTGTACAACGCAACGCAACGCAAGGTAACGCGAAGTTAAGGCAAGGCAAGGAAAGGGTAATGGAAGGCAAGGCACGGAAAGGCAAGGAAAGGGTATCGGAAGGCAAGACACGGCAAGGCAATGCAAGGTTATGTCAAGGCAACTCAAGTCAACGCAAAGTAAATGCAAGGCAAGGAAAGGGTAACAGAAAGCAAAGCAAGGCAAGTCAAAGCAAGTCAAAGCAAGGCAAGGCAAGGTTAACGGAAGGGACAGCAAGGCATGGGAAGGACAAGGCAAGGCAGGGCAAGGCAAGGAAAGGCTAAGACAAGGCAACGCAAGGCTAGGCAATTCACGGAAATGCAAGGAAAGGGTAATGGAAGGAAGGCAAGGCAAGGCAAGGCAAGGCAAGGCAAGGCAAGGGAAGTGTAACGGAATTCAAGGCAAGGCAACGCAAAGCATGGCAAGGCAAGTCAAAGCAAGGCAAAGCAAGGCAAGGCAAGGTTAACGGAAGGGACCGCAAGGCATGGGAAGGACAAGGCAAGGCAGGGCAAGGCAAGGAAAGGCTAAGGCAATGCAACGTAAGCCTAGGCAATGCACGGCAAGGCAACGTAAGGGTAATGGAAGACACGGCAAGGCAAGGGAAGGAAAAGGCAAGGCACGGCAAGGCAAGGGTAACGGAAGGTATGGTAAGGCAAGACAATGGTAACGGAATGCAAGGCATGGCAAGGCAAGGCAAGGCCAAGGCAACGCAAGGCAACGCAAAGTTAAGGCAAGGCAAGGGTAACGAAAGGGAAGGCACGGCAAGGCAAGGAAAGGGTAACGGAATGCAAGGCACCGAAAGGCAACTCAAGGCTAAGGCAAGGCAACGCAAGGCAACGCAAAGTTAAGTCAAGGCAAGGAACGTGTAACGGAAGGCAAGGCAAGGCACGGAAAAGCAATGCAAGGCAACGGTAACGAAAGGCACGGCAAGGCAAGGGAAAGAGAAGGAATGGAAAGGCAAGGATAAGGCAAAGGAACGCAAAGCAAGGCAAGGTTAAGGCAAGGGAAGCCAAGCAAGGCTAAGGCAAGGGGAGACAAGGCTAAGGCACGACAAGGCAAGGCTAGGCAATGCACGGAAAGCCAAGGAAAGGGGAACAGAAGGCAAGGCAATGCAAGGCAAAGCAATGCATGGAAAGGGTAACGGAAGGCACAACAAGGCAAGGAAAGCGTAACGGAAGGCAAGGCAAGGCAAGGCAAAGCAAGGCAAGGCAAGAGTAACTGAAGGCGTGCAAGGCAAGGGAAGGAAAAGGCAAGGCACGGCAAGGCAAGGCAAGGCTTACACAACGCAACGCAACGCAAGGGAACGCGAAGTTAAGGCAAGGCAAGGAAAGGGTAACAGAAGGCAAGGCACGGAAAGGCAAGGAAAGGGTATCGGAAGGCAAGGCACGGCAAGGCAAGTCAAGGCTAAGGCAAGGCAACGCAAGTCAATGCAAAGTTAAGGCAAGGCAAGGAAAGGGTAACAGAAAGCAAGGCAAGGCAAGGCAAAGCAAGGCAAGGAAAGGGTAACGGAAGGCAAGTCAAGGCAAGGCAAGGCAAAGCAAGGCAAGGCAAGTCAAAACAAGGCAAAGCAAGGCAAGGCAAGGGTAACGAAACGGACGGCAAGGCATGGGAAGGACAAGGTAAGGCAGGGCAAGGCAAGGAAAGGCTAAGGCAAGGCAACGCAAGGCTAGGCAATGCACGGCAAGGCAAGGGAAGTGTAACGGAAGGCACGGCAAGGCGAGGGAAGGAAAAGGCAAGGCACGGCAAGGCAAGGCAAGGCTAAGGCAAGGCAACGCAAGGCTAGGCAAGGGTAAACGAAGGCACGGCAAGGCAAGACAACGGTAACGGAAGGCACGGCAAGGCAAGGGAAGGACAAAGCAAGGCACTGCATGGCATGGCAATGCTAAGACAAGGCAACGCAATGCTAGGCAATGTACGGCAAGGCAAGGAAATGGTAACGGAATGCAAGGTAAGGCAAGGCAAGGCTAAGGGAAGACAATGCAAGGGTAGGCAATGCAAGGAAAAATTAAGGAAAGGGTAACGGAAGGTAAGGCAAGGCAAGGCAAAGCAAGACAAGGCAAGGGTAAAGGAAGGCACGGCAAGGCAAGACAAGTGTAACGGAAGGCACGGCAAGGCAAGGGAAGGACATGGCAAGGCAAGGCAAGGTAAGACAGGGCTAAGGCAAGGCAATGCAAGGCTAGGCAATGCACGGCAAGGCAAGGAAAGGGTAACGGAAGGCAACGCAAGGCTAGGCAATACACGGCAAGGCAAGGGAAGGGTAACGGAAGGCAAGGCAAGGCAAGGCAAAGCAAGGCAAGGGAAGTGTACCGGAAGGAACGGAAAGGCAAGGAAGGGTATCGGAAGGCAAGGCAACGCAAGGGTAGGCAAGGGTAACGGAAGGCAAGACAAGCAAGGTTAAGGCAAGGGGAGACAAAGCTAATGCACGACAACGCAAGGCTAGGCAATGGAGGGTAAGGCAAGGGAAGGGTAACAGAAGACAAGGCAATGAAACGTAAGGGAAGGCTTAGGTAAGGCAATGTCATGCAAGGCCGATTTAAGGGAAGGTAAGACAAGAAAGGCTAAGGCAAGGGGAGTCAAGGCTAAGGCACGACAATGCAAGGCTAGGCAGTGCACGGCAAGGTAAGGAAAGGGTAATGGAAGGCACAGCAAGGCAAGGAAAGGGTAATTGAAGGCAAGGCAAGGCAAGGCAAAGCAAGGCAAGGCAAGGCAAAGCAAGGCAATGCAAGGGTAATGGAAGGGACGGCAAGGCATGGGAAGGACAAGGCAAGGCAGGTAAAGGCAGGGAAAGGCGAAGGCAAGGCAACGCAAGACTAGGCAATGCACGGCAAGGCAAGGGAAGGGTACCGGAAGGCAAGGCAAGGCAAGGCAAAGCAAGGCAAGACAAGTGTAACGGAAGGCACGGCAAGGCAAGGGAAGGACATGGCAAGGCAAGGCAAGGTAAGACAGGGCTAAGGCAAGGCAATGCAAGGCTAGGCAATGCACGGCAAGGCAAGGAAAGGGTAACGGAAGGCAACGCAAGGCTAGGCAATACACGGCAAGGCAAGGGAAGGGTAACGGAAGGCAAGGCAAGGCAAGGCAAAGCAAGGCAAGGGAAGTGTACCGGAAGGAACGGAAAGGCAAGGAAGGGTATCGGAAGGCAAGGCAACGCAAGGGTAGGCAAGGGTAAAGGAAGGCAAGACAAGCAAGGTTAAGGCAAGGGGAGACAAAGCTAATGCACGACAACGCAAGGCTAGGCAATGGAGGGTAAGGCAAGGCAAGGGTAACAGAAGACAAGGCAATGAAACGTAAGGGAAGGCTTATGTAAGGCAATGTCATGCAAGGCCGATTTAAGGGAAGGTAAGACAAGAAAGGCTAAGGCAAGGGGAGTCAAGGCTAAGGCACGACAATGCAAGGCTAGGCAATGGACGGAAAGGCAAGGAAAGGATAATAGAAGAAAAGACAAGGCAAGGCAAAGGAAGGCAAGGGAAGGCAAGGGAAGGAGAAGGCAAGGCAGGGCAAGGCAAGGAATGGCTAAGACAAGGCAACGCAAGGCTAGGCAATTCACGGAAAGGCAAGGAAAGGGTATCGGAAGGCAAGACACGGCAAGGCAAGGCAAGGTTATGTCAAGGCAACTCAAGTCAACGCAAAGTAAATGCAAGGCAAGGAAAGGGTAACAGAAAGCAAAGCAAGGCAAGTCAAAGCAAGTCAAAGCAAGGCAAGGCAAGGTTAACGGAAGGGACAGCAAGGCATGGGAAGGACAAGGCAAGGCAGGGCAAGGCAAGGAAAGGCTAAGACAAGGCAACGCAAGGCTAGGCAATTCACGGAAATGCAAGGAAAGGGTAATGGAAGGAAGGCAAGGCAAGGCAAGGCAAGGCAAGGCAAGGGAAGTGTAACGGAATTCAAGGCAAGGCAACGCAAAGCATGGCAAGGCAAGTCAAAGCAAGGCAAAGCAAGGCAAGGCAAGGTTAACGGAAGGGACCGCAAGGCATGGGAAGGACAAGGCAAGGCAGGGCAAGGCAAGGAAAGGCTAAGGCAATGCAACGTAAGCCTAGGCAATGCACGGCAAGGCCACGTAAGGGTAATGGAAGACACGGCAAGGCAAGGGAAGGAAAAGGCAAGGCACGGCAAGGCAAGGGTAACGGAAGGTATGGTAAGGCAAGACAATGGTAACGGAATGCAAGGCATGGCAAGGCAAGGCAAGGCCAAGGCAACGCAAGGCAACGCAAAGTGAAGGCAAGGCAAGGGTAACGAAAGGGAAGGCACGGCAAGGCAAGGAAAGGGTAACGGAATGCAAGGCACGGAAAGGCAACGCAAGGCTAAGGCAAGGCAACGCAAGGCAACGCAAAGTTAAGTCAAGGCAAGGAACGTGTAACGGAAGGCAAGGCAAGGCACGGAAAAGCAATGCAAGGCAACGGTAACGAAAGGCACGGCAAGGCAAGGGAAAGAGAAGGAATGGAAAGGCAAGGATAAGGCAAAGGAACGCAAAGCAAGGCAAGGTTAAGGCAAGGGAAGCCAAGCAAGGCTAAGGCAAGGGGAGACAAGGCTAAGGCACGACAAGGCAAGGCTAGGCAATGCACGGAAAGCCAAGGAAAGGGGAACAGAAGGCAAGGCAATGCAAGGCAAAGCAATGAATGGAAAGGGTAACGGAAGGCACAGCAAGGCAAGGAAAGCGTAACGGAAGGCAAGGCAAGGCAAGGCAAAGCAAGGCAAGGCAAGGGTAACTGAAGGCGTGCAAGGCAAGGGAAGGAAAAGGCAAGGCACGGCAAGGCAAGGCAAGGCTTACACAACGCAACGCAACGCAAGGGAACGCGAAGTTAAGGCAAGGCAAGGAAAGGGTAACAGAAGGCAAGGCACGGAAAGGCAAGGAAAGGGTATCGGAAGGCAAGGCACGGCAAGGCAAGTCAAGGCTAAGGCAAGGCAACGCAAGTCAACGCAAAGTTAAGGCAAGGCAAGGAAAGGGTAACAGAAAGCAAGGCAAGGCAAGGCAAAGCAAGGCAAGGAAAGGGTAACGGAAGGCAAGTCAAGGCAAGGCAAGGCAAAGCAAGGCAAGGCAAGTCAAAACAAGGCAAAGCAAGGCAAGGCAAGGGTAACGAAACGGACGGCAAGGCATGGGAAGGACAAGGTAAGGCAGGGCAAGGCAAGGAAAGGCTAAGGCAAGGCAACGCAAGGCTAGGCAATGCACGGCAAGGCAAGGGTAACGGAAGGGACGGCAAGGCATGGGAAGGACAAGGCAAGGCAGGCAAGGCAAGGCAAGGCAAGGCTAAGGCAAGGCAACGCAAGGCTAGGCAATGCACGGCAAGGCAAGGGAAGGGTACCGGAAGGCAAGGCAAGGCAAGGCAAAGCAAGGCAAGACAAGTGTAACGGAAGGCACGGCAAGGCAAGGGAAGGACATGGCAAGGCAAGGGAAGGTAAGACAGGGCTAAGGCAAGGCAATGCAAGGCTAGGCAATGCACGGCAAGGCAAGGAAAGGGTAACGGAAGGCAAGGCAAGGCAAGGCAAAGCAAGGCAAGGGAAGTGTACCGGAAGGAACGGAAAGGCAAGGAAGGGTATCGGAAGGCAAGGCTACGCAAGGGTAGGCAAGGGTAAAGGAAGGCAAGACAAGCAAGGTTAAGGCAAGGGGAGACAAAGCTAATGCACGACAACGCAAGGCTAGGCAATGGAGGGTAAGGCAAGGCAAGGGTAACAGAAGACAAGGCAATGAAACGTAAGGGAAGGCTTATGTAAGGCAATGTCATGCAAGGCCGATTTAAGGGAAGGTAAGACAAGAAAGGCTAAGGCAAGGGGAGTCAAGGCTAAGGCACGACAATGCAAGGCTAGGCAGTGCACGGCAAGGCAAGGAAAGGGTAATGGAAGGCACAGCAAGGCAAGGAAAGGGTAATTGAAGGCAAGGCAAGGCAAGGCAAAGCAAGGCAAGGCAAGGCAAAGCAAGGCAATGCAAGGGTAATGGAAGGGACGGCAAGGCATGGGAAGGACAAGGCAAGGCAGGTAAAGGCAGGGAAAGGCGAAGGCAAGGCAACGCAAGGCTAGGCAATGCACGGCAAGGCAAGGGAAGGGTACCGGAAGGCAAGGCAAGGCAAGGCAAAGCAAGGCAAGACAAGTGTAACGGAAGGCACGGCAAGGCAAGGGAAGGACATGGCAAGGCAAGGCAAGGTAAGACAGGGCTAAGGCAAGGCAATGCAAGGCTAGGCAATGCACGGCAAGGCAAGGAAAGGGTAACGGAAGGCAAGGCAAGGCAAGGCAAAGCAAGGCAAGGGAAGTGTACCGGAAGGAACGGAAAGGCAAGGAAGGGTATCGGAAGGCAAGGCAACGCAAGGGTAGGCAAGGGTAAAGGAAGGCAAGACAAGCAAGGTTAAGGCAAGGGGAGACAATGCTAATGCACGACAACGCAAGGCTAGGCAATGGAGGGTAAGGCAAGGCAAGGGTAACAGAAGACAAGGCAATGAAACGTAAGGGAAGGTTTATGTAAGGCAATGTCATGCAAGGCCGATTTAAGGGAAGGTAAGACAAGAAAGGCTAAGGCAAGGGGAGTCAAGGCTAAGGCACGACAATGCAAGGCTAGGCAGTGCACGGCAAGGCAAGGAAAGGGTAATGGAAGGCACAGCAAGGCAAGGAAAGGGTAATTGAAGGCAAGGCAAGGCAAGGCAAAGCAAGGCAAGGCAAGGCACGGCAAAGCAACGTAAGGGTAAGGGAAGGCACGGCAAGGCAAGGGAAGGACAAGGCAAGGCACGGCAAGGCAAGGCAAGGCTAAGGCAGGGCAAGGCAATGCTAGGCAAGGGTAAAGGAAGACACGGCAAGGGAAGACAAGGGCAACGGAAGGCACGGCAAGGCAAGGGAAGGACAAGGCAAGGCACGGCATGTCAAGGCAATGGTAAGGTAAGGCAACGAAAGGCTAGGCAATGTACGGAAAGGCAAGGAAAGGATAACGGAAGGCAAGGCAAGGCAAGGCAATGTAAAGATGAGGCAAAGCAACGCAAGGCAATGCAAAGTGAAGGCAACCGACGCAAGGCTAAGGCAAAGGGAGGCAAGGTATGGGTA
The DNA here is from genome assembly GCF_037893015.1 of Macrotis lagotis. NCBI lineage: Eukaryota > Metazoa > Chordata > Mammalia > Peramelemorphia > Peramelidae > Macrotis > Macrotis lagotis. The sequence goes on from NW_027422415.1 coordinate 34,711, forward strand.
ACAGAACGCACGGCAAGGCAAGACAAGTGTAACGGAAGGCTCGGCAAGGCAAGGGAAGGACAAGGCAAGGCAATTAAAGGCAAGACAAGGGTAAGAGAAGGCTCGGCAAGGCATCGCAAGGCTAGGCAATGCACGGCAATGCAAGGAAAGGGTAAGGGAATGCAAGGCAAAGCTAATGCAAGACAATGCAAGGCTAGGCAATGCACGGATACGGCAAGGAAAGGGTAACGGAAGGCAAGGCAAGGCAAAGCAAAGCAAGGCAAGGTTAGAGGAAGGCACGGCAAGGAAATACAAGGGTAACGGAAGGCACGAAAAGGCAAGGGAAGCACATGGCAAGGCAAGGCAAGGTAAGGCAACGCTAAGGCAAGGCATTGTCATGCAAGGCCAGGTTAAAGGAAGGCAAGACAAGCACGGTTAAGGCAAGGGGAGACAAAGCTAATGCACGACAACGCAAGGCTAGGCAATGGACGGAAAGGCAAGGAAAGGATAATAGAAGAAAAGACAAGGCAAGGCAAAGGAAGGCAAGGGAAGGCAAGGGAAGGAGAAGGCAAGGCACGGCAAGGCAAAGCAAGGCTAAGGCAACGAAAGGCAACGCAAGGCAACACGAAGTTAAGGCAAGGCATGGAACGGGTTACGGAAGGCAAGGCACGGAAAGGCAAGGAAAGGGTAACGAAAGGCAAGGCCCAGCAAGGCAAGGCAAGGCTAAGGCAAGGCAACGCAAAGCAAAGAAATGGTAACGGAAGGCACGGCAATCTTAGGCAAAGCAAGAAAAGGCAAGGGTAACACAGGGCACGGCAAGGCAAGGCAAGCCAAGTAAGGCTATAGCAAGGGAAGGAAAGGCTATGGCACGACAACGCACGGCTAGGCAATGCACCGCAAGGAAAGGAAAGGGTAACGGAAGGCAGGGCAAGGCAAGACAAATCAAGGCAAGGCAAGGGTAATGGACGGCACGGCAAGACAAGGGAAGGACAAGGCAAGGCAAGGCACGCCAAGGCAAGGCAAGGCTAAGGCAAGGCAACGCAAGGGAAAGCAAGGCAAGTTTAAGGTCAGGCAAGCCAAGCAAGGCTAAGTTAAGGGGAGGCAAGGCTAAGCCACGAAAACGCAAGGCTAGGCAATGCACGGCAAGGCAAGGAAAGGGTAACGGAAGCGAAGGCACGGCAAGGCAACGAATGGGTAACGGATTGTAAGGCAGGGCAAGGGAAAGACAAGGTTATGGCAAGGCAACGCAAGGGAACGCAAAGTTAAGGCAAGGCAGGCAAGGAAAGGGCAACGGAAGGCACGGCAAGGCAAGGGAAAGTTAAGGCAAGGCAAGGCAAGGATAAGGCAAAGCAACGCAAAGCAACGCAAGGTTAAGGCAAGGGCAGCCAAGCAAGGCTAAGGCAAGGGGAGACAAGGCTAAGGCACGATAACGCAAGGCTAGGAAATGCACGGCAAGGCAAGGAAAGGGTAACAGAAGGCAAGGCAATGCAAGGCAAAGGAAGGCAAGGAAAGAGTAACGGAAGGCACAGCAAGGCAAGGAAAGCGTAACAGAAGGCAAGGCAAGGCAAGGCAAGGCAAAGCAAGGCAAGGCAAGGCAAGGGTAACTGAACGCACGGCAAGGCAAGGAAAGGGTAACGGAAGGGAAGGCACGGCAAGGCAACGAATGGGTAACGGATTGCAAGGCACGGCAAGGCAACGCAAGGCAACGCAAAGTTAAGGCAAGGCAAGGAATGGGTAACGGAAGGCAAGGCAAGGCACGGAAAAGCACGGCAAGGCAAGGGTAATGGAAGGCACGGCAAGGCAAGGGAAAGAAAAGGCAAGGCATGGCAAGGCAAGCATAAGACAAGGCAACGCAAAGCAAGGCAAGGTTAAGGCAAGGAAAGCCAAGCAAGGCTAAGGCAAGGGGAGACAAGGCTAAGGCACGACAATGCAAGGCTAGGCAATGCACGGCAAGGCAAGGAAAGGCTAAGGCAAGGCAACGCAAGTCTAGGCAATGCACGGCAAGGCAAGGGAAGGGTAACGGAAGGCAAGGCAAGGCAAGGCAAAGCAAGGCAAGGGAATTGTAACGGAAGGCACGGCAAGGCAACGTAAGGGTAAGGGAAGGCACGGCAAGGCAAGGAAAGGAAAATGCAAGGCAGGGCAAGGCAAGGAAAGGCTAAGGCAAGGCAACGCAAGCCTAGGCAATGCACGGCAAGGCAAGGGAAGGGTAACGGAAGGGAAGGCAAAGCAAGACAAGGCAAGGCTAACAGAAGTCATGGCAAAGGCAAGGGAAGGACAAGGCAAGGCACGGCAAGGCAAGGCAAGGCTAAGGCAAGGCAACTCAAGGCTAGGCAAGGGTAAAGGAAGGCACGGCAAGGTAAGACAATGGTAACAGTAGGCACGGCAAGGCAAGGGAAGGACAAGGCAAGGCACGGCAAGGCAAGGCAAGGCTAAGGCAAGGCAACTCAAGGCTAGGCAAGCGTAAAGGAAGGCACGGCAAGGTAAGACAATGGTAACGGTAGGCACGGCAAGGCAAGGGAAGGACAAGGCAAGGCAGTGCATGGCAAGGGTAACGAAAGGCATGGCAAGGCAAGACAATGGTAACGGAAGGCAAGGCAAGGCCAAGGCAACGCAACGCAACGCAAGGCAACGCAACGTTAAGGCAAGGCAAGGGTAACGGAAGGGAAGGCACGGCAAGGCAACGCAAGGCTAAGTCAAGGCAACGCAAGGCAACGCAAAGTTAAGGCAAGGCAAGGAAAGGGTAACGGAAGGCAAGGCAAGGCACGGAAAAGCAAGGCAAGTCAAGGGTAAAGGAAGGCACGGCAAGGCAAGGGAAATACAAGGCAAGGCAAGGATAAGGCAATGCAACGCAAAGCAAGGCAAGGTTAAGGCAAGGCAAGCCAAGCAAGGCTAAGGCAAGGGGAGACAAGGCTAAGGCACGACAACGCAAGGCTAGGCAATGCACGGCAAGGCAAGTAAAGGGTAACAGAAGGCAAGGCAATGCAAGGCAAAGCAAGGCAAGGAAAGGGTAACGGAAGGCACAGCAAGGCAAGGAAAGCGTAACGGAAGGCAAGGCAAGGCAAGGCAAGGCAAAGCAAGGCAAGACAAGGGTAACTGAAGGCATGGACAGGCAAGGGAAGGACAAGGCAAGGCACGGCAAGGCAAGGCAAGGCTTATACAATGCAACGCAACGCAAGGCAACGCGAAGTTAAGGCAAGGCAAGGAAAGGGTAACGGAAGGCAAGGTACGGAAATGGAACGAAAGGTATCGGAAGGCAAGGCAAGGCAAGGCTAAGGCAAGTCAACGCAAGTCAACGCAAATTTAAGGCAAGGCAGGGAAAGGGTAACAGAAAGCAAGGCAAAGCAAGGAAACGAAAGTGTAACGGAAGGCAAGGCAAGGCAACGCAAAGCAAGGCAAGGCAAGTTAAGGCAAGGAAAATTAACGCAAGGCAAGGTTAAGGGAAGGCACAGCAAGGTATGGGAAGGACAAGGCAAGGCAGGGCAAGGCAAGGAAAGGCTAAGACAAGGCAACGCAAGGCTAGGCAATGCACGGCAAGGCAAGGAAAGGGTAACGGAAGGCAAGGCAATGCAAGGCAAAGCAAGGCAAATAAAGGGTAACGGAAGGTACAGCAAGGCAAGGAAAGCGTAACGGAAGGCAAGGGAAGGCAAGGCAAAGCAAGGTAAGGCAAGGGTAACTGAATGAACGGCAAGCAAATTAAGGACAAGGCAACGCACGGCAAGGCAAGGCAAGGCTTGTACAACGCAACGCAACGCAAGGTAACGCGAAGTTAAGGCAAGGCAAGGAAAGGGTAATGGAAGGCAAGGCACGGAAAGGCAAGGAAAGGGTATCGGAAGGCAAGACACGGCAAGGCAATGCAAGGTTATGTCAAGGCAACTCAAGTCAACGCAAAGTAAATGCAAGGCAAGGAAAGGGTAACAGAAAGCAAAGCAAGGCAAGTCAAAGCAAGTCAAAGCAAGGCAAGGCAAGGTTAACGGAAGGGACAGCAAGGCATGGGAAGGACAAGGCAAGGCAGGGCAAGGCAAGGAAAGGCTAAGACAAGGCAACGCAAGGCTAGGCAATTCACGGAAATGCAAGGAAAGGGTAATGGAAGGAAGGCAAGGCAAGGCAAGGCAAGGCAAGGCAAGGGAAGTGTAACGGAATTCAAGGCAAGGCAACGCAAAGCATGGCAAGGCAAGTCAAAGCAAGGCAAAGCAAGGCAAGGCAAGGTTAACGGAAGGGACCGCAAGGCATGGGAAGGACAAGGCAAGGCAGGGCAAGGCAAGGAAAGGCTAAGGCAATGCAACGTAAGCCTAGGCAATGCACGGCAAGGCAACGTAAGGGTAATGGAAGACACGGCAAGGCAAGGGAAGGAAAAGGCAAGGCACGGCAAGGCAAGGGTAACGGAAGGTATGGTAAGGCAAGACAATGGTAACGGAATGCAAGGCATGGCAAGGCAAGGCAAGGCCAAGGCAACGCAAGGCAACGCAAAGTTAAGGCAAGGCAAGGGTAACGAAAGGGAAGGCACGGCAAGGCAAGGAAAGGGTAACGGAATGCAAGGCACGGAAAGGCAACGCAAGGCTAAGGCAAGGCAACGCAAGGCAACGCAAAGTTAAGTCAAGGCAAGGAACGTGTAACGGAAGGCAAGGCAAGGCACGGAAAAGCAATGCAAGGCAACGGTAACGAAAGGCACGGCAAGGCAAGGGAAAGAGAAGGAATGGAAAGGCAAGGATAAGGCAAAGGAACGCAAAGCAAGGCAAGGTTAAGGCAAGGGAAGCCAAGCAAGGCTAAGGCAAGGGGAGACAAGGCTAAGGCACGACAAGGCAAGGCTAGGCAATGCACGGAAAGCCAAGGAAAGGGGAACAGAAGGCAAGGCAAGGCAAGGCAAAGCAAGACAAGGCAAGGGTAACTGAAGGCACGACAAGGCAAGGAAAGCGTAACGGAAGGCAAGGCAAGGCAAGGCAAAGCAAGGCAAGGCAAGGGTAACTGAAGGCGTGCAAGGCAAGGGAAGGAAAAGGCAAGGCACGGCAAGGCAAGGCAAGGCTTACACAACGCAACGCAACGCAAGGGAACGCGAAGTTAAGGCAAGGCAAGGAAAGGGTAACAGAAGGCAAGGCACGGAAAGGCAAGGAAAGGGTATCGGAAGGCAAGGCACGGCAAGGCAAGTCAAGGCTAAGGCAAGGCAACGCAAGTCAACGCAAAGTTAAGGCAAGGCAAGGAAAGGGTAACAGAAAGCAAGGCAAGGCAAGGCAAAGCAAGGCAAGGAAAGGGTAACGGAAGGCAAGTCAAGGCAAGGCAAGGCAAAGCAAGGCAAGGCAAGTCAAAACAAGGCAAAGCAAGGCAAGGCAAGGGTAACGAAACGGACGGCAAGGCATGGGAAGGACAAGGTAAGGCAGGGCAAGGCAAGGAAAGGCTAAGGCAAGGCAACGCAAGGCTAGGCAATGCACGGCAAGGCAAGGGAAGTGTAACGGAAGGCACGGCAAGGCGAGGGAAGGAAAAGGCAAGGCACGGCAAGGCAAGGCAAGGCTAAGGCAAGGCAACGCAAGGCTAGGCAAGGGTAAACGAAGGCACGGCAAGGCAAGACAACGGTAACGGAAGGCACGGCAAGGCAAGGGAAGGACAAAGCAAGGCACTGCATGGCATGGCAATGCTAAGACAAGGCAACGCAATGCTAGGCAATGTACGGCAAGGCAAGGAAATGGTAACGGAATGCAAGGTAAGGCAAGGCAAGGCTAAGGGAAGACAATGCAAGGGTAGGCAATGCAAGGATAAATTAAGGAAAGGGTAACGGAAGGTAAGGCAAGGCAAGGCAAAGCAAGACAAGGCAAGGGTAAAGGAAGGCACGGCAAGGCAAGACAAGTGTAACGGAAGGCACGGCAAGGCAAGGGAAGGACATGGCAAGGCAAGGCAAGGTAAGACAGGGCTAAGGCAAGGCAATGCAAGGCTAGGCAATGCACGGCAAGGCAAGGAAAGGGTAACGGAAGGCAACGCAAGGCTAGGCAATACACGGCAAGGCAAGGGAAGGGTAACGGAAGGCAAGGCAAGGCAAGGCAAAGCAAGGCAAGGGAAGTGTACCGGAAGGAAAGGAAAGGCAAGGAAGGGTATCGGAAGGCAAGGCAACGCAAGGGTAGGCAAGGGTAACGGAAGGCAAGACAAGCAAGGTTAAGGCAAGGGGAGACAAAGCTAATGCACGACAACGCAAGGCTAGGCAATGGAGGGTAAGGCAAGGGAAGGGTAACAGAAGACAAGGCAATGAAACGTAAGGGAAGGCTTAGGTAAGGCAATGTCATGCAAGGCCGATTTAAGGGAAGGTAAGACAAGAAAGGCTAAGGCAAGGGGAGTCAAGGCTAAGGCACGACAATGCAAGGCTAGGCAGTGCACGGCAAGGCAAGGAAAGGGTAATGGAAGGCACAGCAAGGCAAGGAAAGGGTAATTGAAGGCAAGGCAAGGCAAGGCAAAGCAAGGCAAGGCAAGGCAAAGCAAGGCAATGCAAGGGTAATGGAAGGGACGGCAAGGCTTGGGAAGGACAAGGCAAGGCAGGTAAAGGCAGGGAAAGGCGAAGGCAAGGCAACGCAAGGCTAGGCAATGCACGGCAAGGCAAGGGAAGGGTACCGGAAGGCAAGGCAAGGCAAGGCAAAGCAAGGCAAGACAAGTGTAACGGAAGGCACGGCAAGGCAAGGGAAGGACATGGCAAGGCAAGGCAAGGTAAGACAGGGCTAAGGCAAGGCAATGCAAGGCTAGGCAATGCACGGCAAGGCAAGGAAAGGGTAACGGAAGGCAAGGCAAGGCAAGGCAAAGCAAGGCAAGGGAAGTGTACCGGAAGGAACGGAAAGGCAAGGAAGGGTATCGGAAGGCAAGGCAACGCAAGGGTAGGCAAGGGTAAAGGAAGGCAAGACAAGCAAGGTTAAGGCAAGGGGAGACAAAGCTAATGCACGACAACGCAAGGCTAGGCAATGGAGGGTAAGGCAAGGCAAGGGTAACAGAAGACAAGGCAATGAAACGTAAGGGAAGGCTTATGTAAGGCAATGTCATGCAAGGCCGGTTTAAGGGAAGGCAAGACAAGAAAGGCTAAGGCAAGGGGAGTCAAGGCTAAGGCACGACAATGCAAGGCTAGGCAGTGCACGGCAAGGCAAGGAAAGGGTAATGGAAGGCACAGCAAGGCAAGGAAAGGGTAATTGAAGGCAAGGCAAGGCAAGGCAAAGCAAGGCAAGGCAAGGCAAAGCAAGGCAATGCAAGGGTAATGGAAGGGACGGCAAGGCATGGGAAGGACAAGGCAAGGCAGGTAAAGGCAGGGAAAGGCGAAGGCAAGGCAACGCAAGGCTAGGCAATGCACGGCAAGGCAAGGGAAGGGTACCGGAAGGCAAGGCAAGGCAAGGCAAAGCAAGGCAAGACAAGTGTAACGGAAGGCACGGCAAGGCAAGGGAAGGACATGGCAAGGCAAGGCAAGGTAAGACAGGGCTAAGGCAAGGCAACGCAAGGCTAGGCAATACACGGCAAGGCAAGGGAAGGGTAACGGAAGGCAAGGCAAGGCAAGGCAAAGCAAGGCAAGGGAAGTGTACCGGAAGGAACGGAAAGGCAAGGAAGGGTATCGGAAGGCAAGGCAACGCAAGGGTAGGCAAGGGTAAAGGAAGGCAAGACAAGCAAGGTTAAGGCAAGGGGAGACAAAGCTAATGCACGACAACGCAAGGCTAGGCAATGGAGGGTAAGGCAAGGCAAGGGTAACAGAAGACAAGGCAATGAAACGTAAGGGAAGGCTTATGTAAGGCAATGTCATGCAAGGCCGATTTAAGGGAAGGTAAGACAAGAAAGGCTAAGGCAAGGGGAGTCAAGGCTAAGGCACGACAATGCAAGGCTAGGCAATGGACGGAAAGGCAAGGAAAGGATAATAGAAGAAAAGACAAGGCAAGGCAAAGGAAGGCAAGGGAAGGCAAGGGAAGGAGAAGGCAAGGCAGGGCAAGGCAAGGAAAGGCTAAGACAAGGCAACGCAAGGCTAGGCAATTCACGGAAATGCAAGGAAAGGGTAATGGAAGGAAGGCAAGGCAAGGCAAGGCAAGGCAAGGCAAGGGAAGTGTAACGGAATTCAAGGCAAGGCAACGCAAAGCATGGCAAGGCAAGTCAAAGCAAGGCAAAGCAAGGCAAGGCAAGGTTAACGGAAGGGACCGCAAGGCATGGGAAGGACAAGGCAAGGCAGGGCAAGGCAAGGAAAGGCTAAGGCAATGCAACGTAAGCCTAGGCAATGCACGGCAAGGCAACGTAAGGGTAATGGAAGACACGGCAAGGCAAGGGAAGGAAAAGGCAAGGCACGGCAAGGCAAGGGTAACGGAAGGTATGGTAAGGCAAGACAATGGTAACGGAATGCAAGGCATGGCAAGGCAAGGCAAGGCCAAGGCAACGCAAGGCAACGCAAAGTTAAGGCAAGGCAAGGGTAACGAAAGGGAAGGCACGGCAAGGCAAGGAAAGGGTAACGGAATGCAAGGCACGGAAAGGCAACGCAAGGCTAAGGCAAGGCAACGCAAGGCAACGCAAAGTTAAGTCAAGGCAAGGAACGTGTAACGGAAGGCAAGGCAAGGCACGGAAAAGCAATGCAAGGCAACGGTAACGAAAGGCACGGCAAGGCAAGGGAAAGAGAAGGAATGGAAAGGCAAGGATAAGGCAAAGGAACGCAAAGCAAGGCAAGGTTAAGGCAAGGGAAGCCAAGCAAGGCTAAGGCAAGGGGAGACAAGGCTAAGGCACGACAAGGCAAGGCTAGGCAATGCACGGAAAGCCAAGGAAAGGGGAACAGAAGGCAAGGCAATGCAAGGCAAAGCAATGAATGGAAAGGGTAACGGAAGGCACAGCAAGGCAAGGAAAGCGTAACGGAAGGCAAGGCAAGGCAAGGCAAAGCAAGGCAAGGCAAGGGTAACTGAAGGCGTGCAAGGCAAGGGAAGGAAAAGGCAAGGCACGGCAAGGCAAGGCAAGGCTTACACAACGCAACGCAACGCAAGGGAACGCGAAGTTAAGGCAAGGCAAGGAAAGGGTAACAGAAGGCAAGGCACGGAAAGGCAAGGAAAGGGTATCGGAAGGCAAGGCACGGCAAGGCAAGTCAAGGCTAAGGCAAGGCAACGCAAGTCAACGCAAAGTTAAGGCAAGGCAAGGAAAGGGTAACAGAAAGCAAGGCAAGGCAAGGCAAAGCAAGGCAAGGAAAGGGTAACGGAAGGCAAGTCAAGGCAAGGCAAGGCAAAGCAAGGCAAGGCAAGTCAAAACAAGGCAAAGCAAGGCAAGGCAAGGGTAACGAAACGGACGGCAAGGCATGGGAAGGACAAGGCAAGGCAGGGCAAGGCAAGGAAAGGCTAAGGCAAGGCAACGCAAGGCTAGGCAAGGGTAAACGAAGGCACGGCAAGGCAAGACAACGGTAACGGAAGGCACGGCAAGGCAAGGGAAGGACAAAGCAAGGCACTGCATGGCATGGCAATGCTAAGACAAGGCAACGCAATGCTAGGCAATGTACGGCAAGGCAAGGAAATGGTAACGGAATGCAAGGTAAGGCAAGGCAAGGCTAAGGGAAGACAATGCAAGGGTAGGCAATGCAAGGATAAATTAAGGAAAGGGTAACGGAAGGTAAGGCAAGGCAAGGCAAAGCAAGACAAGGCAAGGGTAAAGGAAGGCACGGCAAGGCAAGACAAGTGTAACGGAAGGCACGGCAAGGCAAGGGAAGGACATGGCAAGGCAAGGCAAGGTAAGACAGGGCTAAGGCAAGGCAATGCAAGGCTAGGCAATGCACGGCAAGGCAAGGAAAGGGTAACGGAAGGCAACGCAAGGCTAGGCAATACACGGCAAGGCAAGGGAAGGGTAACGGAAGGCAAGGCAAGGCAAGGCAAAGCAAGGCAAGGGAAGTGTACCGGAAGGAAAGGAAAGGCAAGGAAGGGTATCGGAAGGCAAGGCAACGCAAGGGTAGGCAAGGGTAACGGAAGGCAAGACAAGCAAGGTTAAGGCAAGGGGAGACAAAGCTAATGCACGACAACGCAAGGCTAGGCAATGGAGGGTAAGGCAAGGGAAGGGTAACAGAAGACAAGGCAATGAATCGTAAGGGAAGGCTTAGGTAAGGCAATGTCATTCAAGGCCGATTTAAGGGAAGGTAAGACAAGAAAGGCTAAGGCAAGGGGAGTCAAGGCTAAGGCACGACAATGCAAGGCTAGGCAGTGCACGGCAAGGCAAGGAAAGGGTAATGGAAGGCACAGCAAGGCAAGGAAAGGGTAATTGAAGGCAAGGCAAGGCAAGGCAAAGCAAGGCAAGGCAAGGCAAAGCAAGGCAATGCAAGGGTAATGGAAGGGACGGCAAGGCATGGGAAGGACAAGGCAAGGCAGGTAAAGGCAGGGAAAGGCGAAGGCAAGGCAACGCAAGGCTAGGCAATGCACGGCAAGGCAAGGGAAGGGTACCGGAAGGCAAGGCAAGGCAAGGCAAAGCAAGGCAAGACAAGTGTAACGGAAGGCACGGCAAGGCAAGGGAAGGACATGGCAAGGCAAGGCAAGGTAAGACAGGGCTAAGGCAAGGCAATGCAAGGCTAGGCAATGCACGGCAAGGCAAGGAAAGGGTAACGGAAGGCAACGCAAGGCTAGGCAATACACGGCAAGGCAAGGGAAGGGTAACGGAAGGCAAGGCAAGGCAAGGCAAAGCAAGGCAAGGGAAGTGTACCGGAAGGAACGGAAAGGCAAGGAAGGGTATCGGAAGGCAAGGCAACGCAAGGGTAGGCAAGGGTAAAGGAAGGCAAGACAAGCAAGGTTAAGGCAAGGGGAGACAAAGCTAATGCACGACAACGCAAGGCTAGGCAATGGAGGGTAAGGCAAGGCAAGGGTAACAGAAGACAAGGCAATGAAACGTAAGGGAAGGCTTATGTAAGGCAATGTCATGCAAGGCCGATTTAAGGGAAGGTAAGACAAGAAAGGCTAAGGCAAGGGGAGTCAAGGCTAAGGCACGACAATGCAAGGCTAGGCAGTGCACGGCAAGGCAAGGAAAGGGTAATGGAAGGCACAGCAAGGCAAGGAAAGGGTAATTGAAGGCAAGGCAAGGCAAGGCAAAGCAAGGCAAGGCAAGGCACGGCAAGGCAACGTAAGGGTAAGGGAAGGCACGGCAAGGCAAGGGAAGGACAAGGCAAGGCACGGCAAGGCAAGGCAAGGCTAAGGCAGGGCAAGGCAATGCTAGGCAAGGGTAAAGGAAGACACGGCAAGGGAAGACAAGGGCAACGGAAGGCACGGCAAGGCAAGGGAAGGACAAGGCAAGGCACGGCATGGCAAGGCAATGGTAAGGCAAGGCAACGAAAGGCTAGGCAATGTACGGAAAGGCAAGGAAAGGATAACGGAAGGCAAGGCAAGGCAAGGCAATGTAAAGATGAGGCAAAGCAACGCAAGGCAATGCAAAGTGAAGGCAACCGACGCAAGGCTAAGGCAAAGGGAGGCAAGGTATGGGTAACAGAACGCACGGCAAGGCAAGACAAGTGTAACGGAAGGCTCGGCAAGGCAAGGGAAGGACAAGGCAAGGCAATTAAAGGCAAGACAAGGGTAACAGAAGGCTCGGCAAGGCATCGCAAGGCTAGGCAATGCACGGCAATGCAAGGAAAGGGTAAGGGAATGCAAGGCAAAGCTAAGGCAAGACAATGCAAGGCTAGGCAATGCACGGATACGGCAAGGAAAGGGTAACGGAAGGCAAGGCAAGGCAAAGCAAAGCAAGGCAAGGGTAGAGGAAGGCACGGCAAGGAAATACAAGGGTAACGGAAGGCACGAAAAGGCAAGGGAAGCACATGGCAAGGCAAGGCAAGGTAAGGCAACGCTAAGGCAAGGCAATGTCATGCAAGGCCAGGTTAAAGGAAGGCAAGACAAGCACGGTTAAGGCAAGGGGAGACAAAGCTAATGCACGACAACGCAAGGCTAGGCAATGGACGGAAAGGCAAGGAAAGGATAATAGAAGAAAAGACAAGGCAAGGCAAAGGAAGGCAAGGGAAGGCAAGGGAAGGAGAAGGCAAGGCACGGCAAGGCAAAGCAAGGCTAAGGCAACGAAAGGCAACGCAAGGCAACACGAAGTTAAGGCAAGGCATGGAACGGGTTACGGAAGGCAAGGCACGGAAAGGCAAGGAAAGGGTAACGAAAGGCAAGGCCCAGCAAGGCAAGGCAAGGCTAAGGCAAGGCAACGCAAAGCAAAGAAATGGTAACGGAAGGCACGGCAATCTTAGGCAAAGCAAGAAAAGGCAAGGGTAACACAGGGCACGGCAAGGCAAGGCAAGCCAAGTAAGGCTATAGCAAGGGAAGGAAAGGCTATGGCACGACAACGCACGGCTAGGCAATGCACCGCAAAGAAAGGAAAGGGTAACGGAAGGCAGGGCAAGGCAAGACAAATCAAGGCAAGGCAAGGGTAATGGACGGCACGGCAAGACAAGGGAAGGACAAGGCAAGGCAAGGCACGCCAAGGCAAGGCAAGGCTAAGGCAAGGCAACGCAAGGCAAAGCAAGGCAAGTTTAAGGTCAGGCAAGCCAAGCAAGGCTAAGTTAAGGGGAGGCAAGGCTAAGCCACGAAAACGCAAGGCTAGGCAATGCACGGCAAGGCAAGGAAAGGGTAACGGAAGCGAAGGCACGGCAAGGCAACGAATGGGTAACGGATTGTAAGGCAGGGCAAGGGAAAGACAAGGTTATGGCAAGGCAACGCAAGGGAACGCAAAGTTAAGGCAAGGCAGGCAAGGAAAGGGTAACGGAAGGCACGGCAAGGCAAGGGAAAGATAAGGCAAGGCAAGGCAAGGATAAGGCAAAGCAACGCAAAGCAACGCAAGGTTAAGGCAAGGGCAGCCAAGCAAGGCTAAGGCAAGGGGAGACAAGGCTAAGGCACGATAACGCAAGGCTAGGAAATGCACGGCAAGGCAAGGAAAGGGTAACAGAAGGCAAGGCAATGCAAGGCAAAGCAAGGCAAGGAAAGAGTAACGGAAGGCACAGCAAGGCAAGGAAAGCGTAACAGAAGGCAAGGCAAGGCAAAGCAAGGCAAGGCAAGGCAAGGGTAACTGAACGCACGGCAAGGCAAGGAAAGGGTAACGGAAGGGAAGGCAAGGGAAGGCAAAGCTAAGGCAAGACAATGCAAGGGTAGGCATTGCCAGGATAAAGCAAGGAAAGGGTAACGGAAGGCAAGGCAAGGGAAGGCAAAGCAAGACGAAGCAAGGGTAAAGGAAGGCACGGCAGGGCAACACAAGGGTAACGGAAGGCACGGCAAGGCAAGGGAAGGACATGGCAAGGCAAGGCAAGGTAAGGCAGGGCTAAGGCAAGGCAATGCAAGGCTAGGCAATGCACGGCAAGGCAAGGAAAGGGTAAGGAAAAGCAACGCAAGGCTAGGCAATGCACGGCAAGGCAAGGGAAGGGTAACGGAAGGCAAGGCAAGGCAAGGCAAAGCAAGGCAAGGGAAGTGTAACGGAAGGCAGGGGAAGGCAAGGGAAGGACAAGGCAAGGCACGGCAAGGCAAGGCAACGCTAAGGCAAGGCAACGCAAGGCTAGGCAAGGGTAAAGGAAGGCAAGACAAGCAAGTTTAAGGCAAGGGGAGACAAAGTTAATGCACGACAACGCAAGGCTAGGCAATGGACCGCAAGGCAAGGCAAGGGAAACAGAAGTCAAGGCAATGCAACGTAAGGCATGGCTTAGGCAAGGCAATGTCATGCAAGGCCGGTTTAAGGGAAGGCAAGACAAGAAAGGCTAAGGCAAGGGGAGTCAAGGCTAAGGCACGACAATGCAAGGCTAGGCAGTGCACGGCAAGGCAAGGAAAGGGTAACGGAAGGGAAGGGAAGGCAAGGCAAGGCAAAGCAAGGCAAGACAAGTCAAAGCAACGCAAAACAAGGCAAGGCAAGTGTAACGGAAGGGACAGCAAGGCATGGGAAGGACAAGGCAAGGCAGGGCAAGGCAAGGAAAGGCTAAGGCAAGGCAACGCAAGTCTAGGCAATGCCCGGCAAGGCAAGGGAATGGTAACGGAAGGCAAGGCAAGGCAAGGCAAAGCAAGGCAAGGGAACTGTAACGGAAGGCACGGCAAGGCAACGTAAGGGTAAGGGAAGGCACGGCAAGGCAAGGAAAGGACAAGGCAAGGCACGGCAATGTAGGGTAAAGGACGGCATGGCAAGGCAAGACAATGGTAACGGAAGGCAAGGCACGGCAAGGCAAGGAAAGGGTAACGGAACGCACAGCAAGGAAAGGAAAGCGTAACGGAAGGCAAGGCAAGGCCAGGCAAGGCTACACATGGCTGGGCAATGAACGGCAAGGCAACGTAAGGGTAAGGGAAGGCACGGCAATTCAAGGGAAGGACAAGGCAAGGCACGGCAAGGCAAGGGTAACGGAATGCATGGCAAGACAATGGTAACAGAAGGCAAGGAACGGCAAGGCAAGGCAAGGCTAAGGCAACGCAACGCAACGCAACGTAACGCAAGGCAACGCAAAGTTAAGGCTAGGCAAGGAAAGGGTAACGGAATGCAAGGCACGGCAAGGCAACGCAAGGCTAAGACAAGGCAACGCAAGGCAACGCAAAGTTAAGGCAAGGCAAGGAAAGGGTAACGGAAGGCAAGGCAAGGCAAGGGTAACGGAAGGCACGGCAAGGCAAGGGAAAGACAAGTCAAGGCAAGGCAAGGCAAGGCAAGGTTAAGGCAAGGCAAGCCAAGCAAGGCTAAGGCAAGGGGAGACAAGGCTAAGTCACGACAATGGAAGGCTAGGCAATGCACGGTAAGGCAAGGAAAGGGTAACAGAAGGTAAGGCATTGCAAGGCAAAGCAAGGCAAGAAAAGGGTAACAGAAGGCACAGGAAGGCAAGGAAAGCGTAACGGAAGGCAAGGCAAGGCAAGGCAAAGCAAGGCAAGGCAAGGGTAACTGAATGAACGGCAAGCAAATTAAGGACAAGGCAAGGCACGGCAAGGCAAGGCAAGGCTTGTACAACGCAACGCAACGCAAGGTAACGCGAAGTTAAGGCAAGGCAAGGAAAGGGTAATGGAAGGCAAGGCACGGAAAGGCAAGGAAAGGGTATCGGAAGGCAAGACACGGCAAGGCAATGCAAGGTTATGTCAAGGCAACTCAAGTCAACGCAAAGTAAATGCAAGGCAAGGAAAGGGTAACAGAAAGCAAAGCAAGGCAAGTCAAAGCAAGTCAAAGCAAGGCAAGGCAAGGTTAACGGAAGGGACAGCAAGGCATGGGAAGGACAAGGCAAGGCAGGGCAAGGCAAGGAAAGGCTAAGACAAGGCAACGCAAGGCTAGGCAATTCACGGAAATGCAAGGAAAGGGTAATGGAAGGAAGGCAAGGCAAGGCAAGGCAAGGCAAGGCAAGGGAAGTGTAACGGAATTCAAGGCAAGGCAACGCAAAGCATGGCAAGGCAAGTCAAAGCAAGGCAAAGCAAGGCAAGGCAAGGTTAACGGAAGGGACCGCAAGGCATGGGAAGGACAAGGCAAGGCAGGGCAAGGCAAGGAAAGGCTAAGGCAATGCAACGTAAGCCTAGGCAATGCACGGCAAGGCAACGTAAGGGTAATGGAAGACACGGCAAGGCAAGGGAAGGAAAAGGCAAGGCACGGCAAGGCAAGGGTAACGGAAGGTATGGTAAGGCAAGACAATGGTAACGGAATGCAAGGCATGGCAAGGCAAGGCAAGGCCAAGGCAACGCAAGGCAACGCAAAGTGAAGGCAAGGCAAGGGTAACGAAAGGGAAGGCACGGCAAGGCAAGGAAAGGGTAACGGAATGCAAGGCACGGAAAGGCAACGCAAGGCTAAGGCAAGGCAACGCAAGGCAACGCAAAGTTAAGTCAAGGCAAGGAACGTGTAACGGAAGGCAAGGCAAGGCACGGAAAAGCAATGCAAGGCAACGGTAACGAAAGGCACGGCAAGGCAAGGGAAAGAGAAGGAATGGAAAGGCAAGGATAAGGCAAAGGAACGCAAAGCAAGGCAAGGTTAAGGCAAGGGAAGCCAAGCAAGGCTAAGGCAAGGGGAGACAAGGCTAAGGCACGACAAGGCAAGGCTAGGCAATGCACGGAAAGCCAAGGAAAGGGGAACAGAAGGCAAGGCAATGCAAGGCAAAGCAATGAATGGAAAGGGTAACGGAAGGCACAGCAAGGCAAGGAAAGCGTAACGGAAGGCAAGGCAAGGCAAGGCAAAGCAAGGCAAGGCAAGGGTAACTGAAGGCGTGCAAGGCAAGGGAAGGAAAAGGCAAGGCACGGCAAGGCAAGGCAAGGCTTACACAACGCAACGCAACGCAAGGGAACGCGAAGTTAAGGCAAGGCAAGGAAAGGGTAACAGAAGGCAAGGCACGGAAAGGCAAGGAAAGGGTATCGGAAGGCAAGGCACGGCAAGGCAAGTCAAGGCTAAGGCAAGGCAACGCAAGTCAACGCAAAGTTAAGGCAAGGCAAGGAAAGGGTAACAGAAAGCAAGGCAAGGCAAGGCAAAGCAAGGCAAGGAAAGGGTAACGGAAGGCAAGTCAAGGCAAGGCAAGGCAAAGCAAGGCAAGGCAAGTCAAAACAAGGCAAAGCAAGGCAAGGCAAGGGTAACGAAACGGACGGCAAGGCATGGGAAGGACAAGGTAAGGCAGGGCAAGGCAAGGAAAGGCTAAGGCAAGGCAACGCAAGGCTAGGCAATGCAACGGCAAGGCAAGGGAAGTGTAACGGAAGGCACGGCAAGGCGAGGGAAGGAAAAGGCAAGGCACGGCAAGGCAAGGCAAGGCTAAGGCAAGGCAACGCAAGGCTAGGCAAGGGTAAACGAAGGCACGGCAAGGCAAGACAACGGTAACGGAAGGCACGGCAAGGCAAGGGAAGGACAAAGCAAGGCACTGCATGGCATGGCAATGCTAAGACAAGGCAACGCAATGCTAGGCAATGTACGGCAAGGCAAGGAAATGGTAACGGAATGCAAGGTAAGGCAAGGCAAGGCTAAGGGAAGACAATGCAAGGGTAGGCAATGCAAGGATAAATTAAGGAAAGGGTAACGGAAGGTAAGGCAAGGCAAGGCAAAGCAAGACAAGGCAAGGGTAAAGGAAGGCACGGCAAGGCAAGACAAGTGTAACGGAAGGCACGGCAAGGCAAGGGAAGGACATGGCAAGGCAAGGCAAGGTAAGACAGGGCTAAGGCAAGGCAATGCAAGGCTAGGCAATGCACGGCAAGGCAAGGAAAGGGTAACGGAAGGCAACGCAAGGCTAGGCAATACACGGCAAGGCAAGGGAAGGGTAACGGAAGGCAAGGCAAGGCAAGGCAAAGCAAGGCAAGGGAAGTGTACCGGAAGGAAAGGAAAGGCAAGGAAGGGTATCGGAAGGCAAGGCAACGCAAGGGTAGGCAAGGGTAACGGAAGGCAAGACAAGCAAGGTTAAGGCAAGGGGAGACAAAGCTAATGCACGACAACGCAAGGCTAGGCAATGGAGGGTAAGGCAAGGGAAGGGTAACAGAAGACAAGGCAATGAAACGTAAGGGAAGGCTTAGGTAAGGCAATGTCATGCAAGGCCGATTTAAGGGAAGGTAAGACAAGAAAGGCTAAGGCAAGGGGAGTCAAGGCTAAGGCACGACAATGCAAGGCTAGGCAGTGCACGGCAAGGCAAGGAAAGGGTAATGGAAGGCACAGCAAGGCAAGGAAAGGGTAATTGAAGGCAAGGCAAGGCAAGGCAAAGCAAGGCAAGGCAAGGCAAAGCAAGGCAATGCAAGGGTAATGGAAGGGACGGCAAGGCATGGGAAGGACAAGGCAAGGCAGGTAAAGGCAGGGAAAGGCGAAGGCAAGGCAACGCAAGGCTAGGCAATGCACGGCAAGGCAAGGGAAGGGTACCGGAAGGCAAGGCAAGGCAAGGCAAAGCAAGGCAAGACAAGTGTAACGGAAGGCACGGCAAGGCAAGGGAAGGACATGGCAAGGCAAGGCAAGGTAAGACAGGGCTAAGGCAAGGCAATGCAAGGCTAGGAAATGCACGGCAAGGCAAGAAAGGGTAACGGAAGGCAAGGCAAGGCAAGGCAAAGCAAGGCAAGGGAAGTGTACCGGAAGGAACGGAAAGGCAAGGAAGGGTATCGGAAGGCAAGGCAACGCAAGGGTAGGCAAGGGTAAAGGAAGGCAAGACAAGCAAGGTTAAGGCAAGGGGAGACAAAGCTAATGCACGACAACGCAAGGCTAGGCAATGGAGGGTAAGGCAAGGCAAGGGTAACAGAAGACAAGGCAATGAAACGTAAGGGAAGGCTTATGTAAGGCAATGTCATGCAAGGCCGATTTAAGGGAATAAGACAAGAAAGGCTAAGGCAAGGGGAGTCAAGGCTAAGGCACGACAATGCAAGGCTAGGCAGTGCACGGCAAGGCAAGGAAAGGGTAATGGAAGGCACAGCAAGGCAAGGAAAGGGTAATTGAAGGCAAGGCAAGGCAAGGCAAAGCAAGGCAAGGCAAGGCAAAGCAAGGCAATGCAAGGGTAATGGAAGGGACGGCAAGGCATGGGAAGGACAAGGCAAGGCAGGTAAAGGCAGGGAAAGGCGAAGGCAAGGCAACGCAAGGCTAGGCAATGCACGGCAAGGCAAGGGAAGGGTACCGGAAGGCAAGGCAAGGCAAGGCAAAGCAAGGCAAGACAAGTGTAACGGAAGGCACGGCAAGGCAAGGGAAGGACATAGGCAAGGTAAGAATAAGGCAAGGCAATGCAAGGCTAGGCAATGCACGGCAAGGGGAAAGGGTAACGGAAGGCAAGGCAAGGCAAGGCAAAGCAAGGCAAGGGAAGTGTACCGGAAGGAACGGAAAGGCAAGGAAGGGTATCGGAAGGCAAGGCAACGCAAGGGTAGGCAAGGGTAAAGGAAGGCAAGACAAGCAAGGTTAAGGCAAGGGGAGACAAAGCTAATGCACGACAACGCAAGGCTAGGCAATGGAGGGTAAGGCAAGGCAAGGGTAACAGAAGACAAGGCAATGAAACGTAAGGGAAGGCTTATGTAAGGCAATGTCATGCAAGGCCGATTTAAGGGAAGGTAAGACAAGAAAGGCTAAGGCAAGGGGAGTCAAGGCTAAGGCACGACAATGCAAGGCTAGGCAGTGCACGGCAAGGCAAGGAAAGGGTAATGGAAGGCACAGCAAGGCAAGGAAAGGGTAATTGAAGGCAAGGCAAGGCAAGGCAAAGCAAGGCAAGGCAAGGCACGGCAAGGCAACGTAAGGGTAAGGGAAGGCACGGCAAGGCAAGGGAAGGACAAGGCAAGGCACGGCAAGGCAAGGCAAGGCTAAGGCAGGGCAAGGCAATGCTAGGCAAGGGTAAAGGAAGACACGGCAAGGGAAGACAAGGGCAACGGAAGGCACGGCAAGGCAAGGGAAGGACAAGGCAAGGCACGGCATGTCAAGGCAATGGTAAGGTAAGGCAACGAAAGGCTAGGCAATGTACGGAAAGGCAAGGAAAGGATAACGGAAGGCAAGGCAAGGCAAGGCAATGTAAAGATGAGGCAAAGCAACGCAAGGCAATGCAAAGTGAAGGCAACCGACGCAAGGCTAAGGCAAAGGGAGGCAAGGTATGGGTAACAGAACGCACGGCAAGGCAAGACAAGTGTAACGGAAGGCTCGGCAAGGCAAGGGAAGGACAAGGCAAGGCAATTAAAGGCAAGACAAGGGTAAGAGAAGGCTCGGCAAGGCATCGCAAGGCTAGGCAATGCACGGCAATGCAAGGAAAGGGTAAGGGAATGCAAGGCAAAGCTAAGGCAAGACAATGCAAGGCTAGGCAATGCACGGATACGGCAAGGAAAGGGTAACGGAAGGCAAGGCAAGGCAAAGCAAAGCAAGGCAAGGTTAGAGGAAGGCACGGCAAGGAAATACAAGGGTAACGGAAGGCACGAAAAGGCAAGGGAAGCACATGGCAAGGCAAGGCAAGGTAAGGCAACGCTAAGGCAAGGCATTGTCATGCAAGGCCAGGTTAAAGGAAGGCAAGACAAGCACGGTTAAGGCAAGGGGAGACAAAGCTAATGCAAGACAACGCAAGGCTAGGCAATGGACGGAAAGGCAAGGAAAGGATAATAGAAGAAAAGACAAGGCAAGGCAAAGGAAGGCAAGGGAAGGCAAGGGAAGGAGAAGGCAAGGCACGGCAAGGCAAAGCAAGGCTAAGGCAACGAAAGGCAACGCAAGGGAACACGAAGTTAAGGCAAGGCATGGAACGGGTTACGGAAGGCAAGGCACGGAAAGGCAAGGAAAGGGTAACGAAAGGCAAGGCCCAGCAAGGCAAGGCAAGGCTAAGGCAAGGCAACGCAAAGCAAAGAAATGGTAACGGAAGGCACGGCAATCTTAGGCAAAGCAAGAAAAGGCAAGGGTAACACAGGGCACGGCAAGGCAAGGCAAGCCAAGTAAGGCTATAGCAAGGGAAGGAAAGGCTATGGCACGACAACGCACGGCTAGGCAATGCACCGCAAGGAAAGGAAAGGGTAACGGAAGGCAGGGCAAGGCAAGACAAATCAAGGCAAGGCAAGGGTAATGGACGGCACGGCAAGACAAGGGAAGGACAAGGCAAGGCAAGGCACGCCAAGGCAAGGCAAGGCTAAGGCAAGGCAACGCAAGGGAAAGCAAGGCAAGTTTAAGGTCAGGCAAGCCAAGCAAGGCTAAGTTAAGGGGAGGCAAGGCTAAGCCACGAAAACGCAAGGCTAGGCAATGCACGGCAAGGCAAGGAAAGGGTAACGGAAGCGAAGGCACGGCAAGGCAACGAATGGGTAACGGATTGTAAGGCAGGGCAAGGGAAAGACAAGGTTATGGCAAGGCAACGCAAGGGAACGCAAAGTTAAGGCAAGGCAGGCAAGGAAAGGGCAACGGAAGGCACGGCAAGGCAAGGGAAAGTTAAGGCAAGGCAAGGCAAGGATAAGGCAAAGCAACGCAAAGCAACGCAAGGTTAAGGCAAGGGCAGCCAAGCAAGGCTAAGGCAAGGGGAGACAAGGCTAAGGCACGATAACGCAAGGCTAGGAAATGCACGGCAAGGCAAGGAAAGGGTAACAGAAGGCAAGGCAATGCAAGGCAAAGGAAGGCAAGGAAAGAGTAACGGAAGGCACAGCAAGGCAAGGAAAGCGTAACAGAAGGCAAGGCAAGGCAAGGCAAGGCAAAGCAAGGCAAGGCAAGGCAAGGGTAACTGAACGCACGGCAAGGCAAGGAAAGGGTAACGGAAGGGAAGGCACGGCAAGGCAACGAATGGGTAACGGATTGCAAGGCACGGCAAGGCAACGCAAGGCAACGCAAAGTTAAGGCAAGGCAAGGAATGGGTAACGGAAGGCAAGGCAAGGCACGGAAAAGCACGGCAAGGCAAGGGTAATGGAAGGCACGGCAAGGCAAGGGAAAGAAAAGGCAAGGCATGGCAAGGCAAGCATAAGACAAGGCAACGCAAAGCAAGGCAAGGTTAAGGCAAGGAAAGCCAAGCAAGGCTAAGGCAAGGGGAGACAAGGCTAAGGCACGACAATGCAAGGCTAGGCAATGCACGGCAAGGCAAGGAAAGGCTAAGGCAAGGCAACGCAAGTCTAGGCAATGCACGGCAAGGCAAGGGAAGGGTAACGGAAGGCAAGGCAAGGCAAGGCAAAGCAAGGCAAGGGAATTGTAACGGAAGGCACGGCAAGGCAACGTAAGGGTAAGGGAAGGCACGGCAAGGCAAGGAAAGGAAAATGCAAGGCAGGGCAAGGCAAGGAAAGGCTAAGGCAAGGCAACGCAAGCCTAGGCAATGCACGGCAAGGCAAGGGAAGGGTAACGGAAGGGAAGGCAAAGCAAGACAAGGCAAGGCTAACAGAAGTCATGGCAAAGGCAAGGGAAGGACAAGGCAAGGCACGGCAAGGCAAGGCAAGGCTAAGGCAAGGCAACTCAAGGCTAGGCAAGGGTAAAGGAAGGCACGGCAAGGTAAGACAATGGTAACAGTAGGCACGGCAAGGCAAGGGAAGGACAAGGCAAGGCACGGCAAGGCAAGGCAAGGCTAAGGCAAGGCAACTCAAGGCTAGGCAAGCGTAAAGGAAGGCACGGCAAGGTAAGACAATGGTAACGGTAGGCACGGCAAGGCAAGGGAAGGACAAGGCAAGGCAGTGCATGGCAAGGGTAACGAAAGGCATGGCAAGGCAAGACAATGGTAACGGAAGGCAAGGCAAGGCCAAGGCAACGCAACGCAACGCAAGGCAACGCAACGTTAAGGCAAGGCAAGGGTAACGGAAGGGAAGGCACGGCAAGGCAACGCAAGGCTAAGTCAAGGCAACGCAAGGCAACGCAAAGTTAAGGCAAGGCAAGGAAAGGGTAACGGAAGGCAAGGCAAGGCACGGAAAAGCAAGGCAAGTCAAGGGTAAAGGAAGGCACGGCAAGGCAAGGGAAATACAAGGCAAGGCAAGGATAAGGCAATGCAACGCAAAGCAAGGCAAGGTTAAGGCAAGGCAAGCCAAGCAAGGCTAAGGCAAGGGGAGACAAGGCTAAGGCACGACAACGCAAGGCTAGGCAATGCACGGCAAGGCAAGTAAAGGGTAACAGAAGGCAAGGCAATGCAAGGCAAAGCAAGGCAAGGAAAGGGTAACGGAAGGCACAGCAAGGCAAGGAAAGCGTAACGGAAGGCAAGGCAAGGCAAGGCAAGGCAAAGCAAGGCAAGGCAAGGGTAACTGAAGGCATGGACAGGCAAGGGAAGGACAAGGCAAGGCACGGCAAGGCAAGGCAAGGCTTATACAATGCAACGCAACGCAAGGCAACGCGAAGTTAAGGCAAGGCAAGGAAAGGGTAACGGAAGGCAAGGTACGGAAATGGAACGAAAGGTATCGGAAGGCAAGGCAAGGCAAGGCTAAGGCAAGTCAACGCAAGTCAACGCAAATTTAAGGCAAGGCAGGGAAAGGGTAACAGAAAGCAAGGCAAAGCAAGGAAACGAAAGTGTAACGGAAGGCAAGGCAAGGCAACGCAAAGCAAGGCAAGGCAAGTTAAGGCAAGGAAAATTAACGCAAGGCAAGGTTAAGGGAAGGCACAGCAAGGTATGGGAAGGACAAGGCAAGGCAGGGCAAGGCAAGGAAAGGCTAAGACAAGGCAACGCAAGGCTAGGCAATGCACGGCAAGGCAAGGAAAGGGTAACGGAAGGCAAGGCAATGCAAGGCAAAGCAAGGCAAATAAAGGGTAACGGAAGGTACAGCAAGGCAAGGAAAGCGTAACGGAAGGCAAGGGAAGGCAAGGCAAAGCAAGGTAAGGCAAGGGTAACTGAATGAACGGCAAGCAAATTAAGGACAAGGCAAGGCACGGCAAGGCAAGGCAAGGCTTGTACAACGCAACGCAACGCAAGGTAACGCGAAGTTAAGGCAAGGCAAGGAAAGGGTAATGGAAGGCAAGGCACGGAAAGGCAAGGAAAGGGTATCGGAAGGCAAGACACGGCAAGGCAATGCAAGGTTATGTCAAGGCAACTCAAGTCAACGCAAAGTAAATGCAAGGCAAGGAAAGGGTAACAGAAAGCAAAGCAAGGCAAGTCAAAGCAAGTCAAAGCAAGGCAAGGCAAGGTTAACGGAAGGGACAGCAAGGCATGGGAAGGACAAGGCAAGGCAGGGCAAGGCAAGGAAAGGCTAAGACAAGGCAACGCAAGGCTAGGCAATTCACGGAAATGCAAGGAAAGGGTAATGGAAGGAAGGCAAGGCAAGGCAAGGCAAGGCAAGGCAAGGGAAGTGTAACGGAATTCAAGGCAAGGCAACGCAAAGCATGGCAAGGCAAGTCAAAGCAAGGCAAAGCAAGGCAAGGCAAGGTTAACGGAAGGGACCGCAAGGCATGGGAAGGACAAGGCAAGGCAGGGCAAGGCAAGGAAAGGCTAAGGCAATGCAACGTAAGCCTAGGCAATGCACGGCAAGGCAACGTAAGGGTAATGGAAGACACGGCAAGGCAAGGGAAGGAAAAGGCAAGGCACGGCAAGGCAAGGGTAACGGAAGGTATGGTAAGGCAAGACAATGGTAACGGAATGCAAGGCATGGCAAGGCAAGGCAAGGCCAAGGCAACGCAAGGCAACGCAAAGTTAAGGCAAGGCAAGGGTAACGAAAGGGAAGGCACGGCAAGGCAAGGAAAGGGTAACGGAATGCAAGGCACGGAAAGGCAACTCAAGGCTAAGGCAAGGCAACGCAAGGCAACGCAAAGTTAAGTCAAGGCAAGGAACGTGTAACGGAAGGCAAGGCAAGGCACGGAAAAGCAATGCAAGGCAACGGTAACGAAAGGCACGGCAAGGCAAGGGAAAGAGAAGGAATGGAAAGGCAAGGATAAGGCAAAGGAACGCAAAGCAAGGCAAGGTTAAGGCAAGGGAAGCCAAGCAAGGCTAAGGCAAGGGGAGACAAGGCTAAGGCACGACAAGGCAAGGCTAGGCAATGCACGGAAAGCCAAGGAAAGGGGAACAGAAGGCAAGGCAATGCAAGGCAAAGCAATGCATGGAAAGGGTAACGGAAGGCACAACAAGGCAAGGAAAGCGTAACGGAAGGCAAGGCAAGGCAAGGCAAAGCAAGGCAAGGCAAGAGTAACTGAAGGCGTGCAAGGCAAGGGAAGGAAAAGGCAAGGCACGGCAAGGCAAGGCAAGGCTTACACAACGCAACGCAACGCAAGGGAACGCGAAGTTAAGGCAAGGCAAGGAAAGGGTAACAGAAGGCAAGGCACGGAAAGGCAAGGAAAGGGTATCGGAAGGCAAGGCACGGCAAGGCAAGTCAAGGCTAAGGCAAGGCAACGCAAGTCAATGCAAAGTTAAGGCAAGGCAAGGAAAGGGTAACAGAAAGCAAGGCAAGGCAAGGCAAAGCAAGGCAAGGAAAGGGTAACGGAAGGCAAGTCAAGGCAAGGCAAGGCAAAGCAAGGCAAGGCAAGTCAAAACAAGGCAAAGCAAGGCAAGGCAAGGGTAACGAAACGGACGGCAAGGCATGGGAAGGACAAGGTAAGGCAGGGCAAGGCAAGGAAAGGCTAAGGCAAGGCAACGCAAGGCTAGGCAATGCACGGCAAGGCAAGGGAAGTGTAACGGAAGGCACGGCAAGGCGAGGGAAGGAAAAGGCAAGGCACGGCAAGGCAAGGCAAGGCTAAGGCAAGGCAACGCAAGGCTAGGCAAGGGTAAACGAAGGCACGGCAAGGCAAGACAACGGTAACGGAAGGCACGGCAAGGCAAGGGAAGGACAAAGCAAGGCACTGCATGGCATGGCAATGCTAAGACAAGGCAACGCAATGCTAGGCAATGTACGGCAAGGCAAGGAAATGGTAACGGAATGCAAGGTAAGGCAAGGCAAGGCTAAGGGAAGACAATGCAAGGGTAGGCAATGCAAGGATAAATTAAGGAAAGGGTAACGGAAGGTAAGGCAAGGCAAGGCAAAGCAAGACAAGGCAAGGGTAAAGGAAGGCACGGCAAGGCAAGACAAGTGTAACGGAAGGCACGGCAAGGCAAGGGAAGGACATGGCAAGGCAAGGCAAGGTAAGACAGGGCTAAGGCAAGGCAATGCAAGGCTAGGCAATGCACGGCAAGGCAAGGAAAGGGTAACGGAAGGCAACGCAAGGCTAGGCAATACACGGCAAGGCAAGGGAAGGGTAACGGAAGGCAAGGCAAGGCAAGGCAAAGCAAGGCAAGGGAAGTGTACCGGAAGGAAAGGAAAGGCAAGGAAGGGTATCGGAAGGCAAGGCAACGCAAGGGTAGGCAAGGGTAACGGAAGGCAAGACAAGCAAGGTTAAGGCAAGGGGAGACAAAGCTAATGCACGACAACGCAAGGCTAGGCAATGGAGGGTAAGGCAAGGGAAGGGTAACAGAAGACAAGGCAATGAAACGTAAGGGAAGGCTTAGGTAAGGCAATGTCATGCAAGGCCGATTTAAGGGAAGGTAAGACAAGAAAGGCTAAGGCAAGGGGAGTCAAGGCTAAGGCACGACAATGCAAGGCTAGGCAGTGCACGGCAAGGTAAGGAAAGGGTAATGGAAGGCACAGCAAGGCAAGGAAAGGGTAATTGAAGGCAAGGCAAGGCAAGGCAAAGCAAGGCAAGGCAAGGCAAAGCAAGGCAATGCAAGGGTAATGGAAGGGACGGCAAGGCATGGGAAGGACAAGGCAAGGCAGGTAAAGGCAGGGAAAGGCGAAGGCAAGGCAACGCAAGACTAGGCAATGCACGGCAAGGCAAGGGAAGGGTACCGGAAGGAAAGGCAAGGCAAGGCAAAGCAAGGCAAGACAAGTGTAACGGAAGGCACGGCAAGGCAAGGGAAGGACATGGCAAGGCAAGGCAAGGTAAGACAGGGCTAAGGCAAGGCAATGCAAGGCTAGGCAATGCACGGCAAGGCAAGGAAAGGGTAACTGAAGGCAACGCAAGGCTAGGCAATACACGGCAAGGCAAGGGAAGGGTAACGGAAGGCAAGGCAAGGCAAGGCAAAGCAAGGCAAGGGAAGTGTACCGGAAGGAACGGAAAGGCAAGGAAGGGTATCGGAAGGCAAGGCAACGCAAGGGTAGGCAAGGGTAAAGGAAGGCAAGACAAGCAAGGTTAAGGCAAGGGGAGACAAAGCTAATGCACGACAACGCAAGGCTAGGCAATGGAGGGTAAGGCAAGGCAAGGGTAACAGAAGACAAGGCAATGAAACGTAAGGGAAGGCTTATGTAAGGCAATGTCATGCAAGGCCGATTTAAGGGAAGGTAAGACAAGAAAGGCTAAGGCAAGGGGAGTCAAGGCTAAGGCACGACAATGCAAGGCTAGGCAATGGACGGAAAGGCAAGGAAAGGATAATAGAAGAAAAGACAAGGCAAGGCAAAGGAAGGCAAGGGAAGGCAAGGGAAGGAGAAGGCAAGGCAGGGCAAGGCAAGGAATGGCTAAGACAAGGCAACGCAAGGCTAGGCAATTCACGGAAATGCAAGGAAAGGGTAATGGAAGGAAGGCAAGGCAAGGCAAGGCAAGGCAAGGCAAGGGAAGTGTAACGGAATTCAAGGCAAGGCAACGCAAAGCATGGCAAGGCAAGTCAAAGCAAGGCAAAGCAAGGCAAGGCAAGGTTAACGGAAGGGACCGCAAGGCATGGGAAGGACAAGGCAAGGCAGGGCAAGGCAAGGAACGGCTAAGGCAATGCAACGTAAGCCTAGGCAATGCACGGCAAGGCAACGTAAGGGTAATGGAAGACACGGCAAGGCAAGGGAAGGAAAAGGCAAGGCACGGCAAGGCAAAGGTAACGGAAGGTATGGTAAGGCAAGACAATGGTAACGGAATGCAAGGCATGGCAAGGCAAGGCAAGGCCAAGGCAACGCAAGGCAACGCAAAGTTAAGGCAAGGCAAGGGTAACGAAAGGGAAGGCACGGCAAGGCAAGGAAAGGGTAACGGAATGCAAGGCACGGAAAGGCAACGCAAGGCTAAGGCAAGGCAACGCAAGGCAACGCAAAGTTAAGTCAAGGCAAGGAACGTGTAACGGAAGGCAAGGCAAGGCACGGAAAAGCAATGCAAGGCAACGGTAACGAAAGGCACGGCAAGGCAAGGGAAAGAGAAGGAATGGAAAGGCAAGGATAAGGCAAAGGAACGCAAAGCAAGGCAAGGTTAAGGCAAGGGAAGCCAAGCAAGGCTAAGGCAAGGGGAGACAAGGCTAAGGCACGACAAGGCAAGGCTAGGCAATGCACGGAAAGCCAAGGAAAGGGGAACAGAAGGCAAGGCAATGCAAGGCAAAGCAATGAATGGAAAGGGTAACGGAAGGCACAGCAAGGCAAGGAAAGCGTAACGGAAGGCAAGGCAAGGCAAGGCAAAGCAAGGCAAGGCAAGGGTAACTGAAGGCGTGCAAGGCAAGGGAAGGAAAAGGCAAGGCACGGCAAGGCAAGGCAAGGCTTACACAACGCAACGCAACGCAAGGGAACGCGAAGTTAAGGCAAGGCAAGGAAAGGGTAACAGAAGGCAAGGCACGGAAAGGCAAGGAAAGGGTATCGGAAGGCAAGGCACGGCAAGGCAAGTCAAGGCTAAGGCAAGGCAACGCAAGTCAACGCAAATTTAAGGCAAGGCAAGGAAAGGGTAACAGAAAGCAAGGCAAGGCAAGGCAAAGCAAGGCAAGGAAAGGGTAACGGAAGGCAAGTCAAGGCAAGGCAAGGCAAAGCAAGGCAAGGCAAGTCAAAACAAGGCAAAGCAAGGCAAGGCAAGGGTAACGAAACGGACGGCAAGGCATGGGAAGGACAAGGTAAGGCAGGGCAAGGCAAGGAAAGGCTAAGGCAAGGCAACGCAAGGCTAGGCAAGGGTAACGGAAGGAATGGCAAGGCAAGACTGGTAACGGAAGGCAAGGCACAGCAAGGCAAGGCAAGGACAAAGCAAGGCACTGCATGGCATGGCAATGCTAAGACAAGGCAACGCAATGCTAGGCAATGTACGGCAAGGCAAGGAAATGGTAACGGAATGCAAGGTAAGGCAAGGCAAGGCTAAGGGAAGACAATGCAAGGGTAGGCAATGCAAGGATAAATTAAGGAAAGGGTAACGGAAGGTAAGGCAAGGCAAGGCAAAGCAAGACAAGGCAAGGGTAAAGGAAGGCACGGCAAGGCAAGACAAGTGTAACGGAAGGCACGGCAAGGCAAGGGAAGGACATGGCAAGGCAAGGCAAGGTAAGACAGGGCTAAGGCAAGGCAATGCAAGGCTAGGCAATGCACGGCAAGGCAAGGAAAGGGTAACGGAAGGCAACGCAAGGCTAGGCAATACACGGCAAGGCAAGGGAAGGGTAACGGAAGGCAAGGCAAGGCAAGGCAAAGCAAGGCAAGGGAAGTGTACCGGAAGGAAAGGAAAGGCAAGGAAGGGTATCGGAAGGCAAGGCAACGCAAGGGTAGGCAAGGGTAACGGAAGGCAAGACAAGCAAGGTTAAGGCAAGGGGAGACAAAGCTAATGCACGACAACGCAAGGCTAGGCAATGGAGGGTAAGGCAAGGGAAGGGTAACAGAAGACAAGGCAATGAATCGTAAGGGAAGGCTTAGGTAAGGCAATGTCATTCAAGGCCGATTTAAGGGAAGGTAAGACAAGAAAGGCTAAGGCAAGGGGAGTCAAGGCTAAGGCACGACAATGCAAGGCTAGGCAGTGCACGGCAAGGCAAGGAAAGGGTAATGGAAGGCACAGCAAGGCAAGGAAAGGGTAATTGAAGGCAAGGCAAGGCAAGGCAAAGCAAGGCAAGGCAAGGCAAAGCAAGGCAATGCAAGGGTAATGGAAGGGACGGCAAGGCATGGGAAGGACAAGGCAAGGCAGGTAAAGGCAGGGAAAGGCGAAGGCAAGGCAACGCAAGGCTAGGCAATGCACGGCAAGGCAAGGGAAGGGTACCGGAAGGCAAGGCAAGGCAAGGCAAAGCAAGGCAAGACAAGTGTAACGGAAGGCACGGCAAGGCAAGGGAAGGACATGGCAAGGCAAGGCAAGGTAAGACAGGGCTAAGGCAAGGCAATGCAAGGCTAGGCAATGCACGGCAAGGCAAGGAAAGGGTAACGGAAGGCAACGCAAGGCTAGGCAATACACGGCAAGGCAAGGGAAGTGTACCGGAAGGAACGGAAAGGCAAGGAAGGGTATCGGAAGGCAAGGCAACGCAAGGGTAGGCAAGGGTAAAGGAAGGCAAGACAAGCAAGGTTAAGGCAAGGGGAGACAAAGCTAATGCACGACAACGCAAGGCTAGGCAATGGAGGGTAAGGCAAGGCAAGGGTAATAGAAGACAAGGCAATGAAACGTAAGGGAAGGCTTATGTAAGGCAATGTCATGCAAGGCCGATTTAAGGGAAGGTAAGACAAGAAAGGCTAAGGCAAGGGGAGTCAAGGCTAAGGCACGACAATGCAAGGCTAGGCAGTGCACGGCAAGGCAAGGAAAGGGTAATGGAAGGCACAGCAAGGCAAGGAAAGGGTAATTGAAGGCAAGGCAAGGCAAGGCAAAGCAAGGCAAGGCAAGGCACGGCAAGGCAACGTAAGGGTAAGGGAAGGCACGGCAAGGCAAGGGAAGGACAAGGCAAGGCACGGCAAGGCAAGGCAAGGCTAAGGCAGGGCAAGGCAATGCTAGGCAAGGGTAAAGGAAGACACGGCAAGGGAAGACAAGGGCAACGGAAGGCACGGCAAGGCAAGGGAAGGACAAGGCAAGGCACGGCATGGCAAGGCAATGGTAAGGCAAGGCAACGAAAGGCTAGGCAATGTACGGAAAGGCAAGGAAAGGATAACGGAAGGCAAGGCAAGGCAAGGCAATGTAAAGATGAGGCAAAGCAACGCAAGGCAATGCAAAGTGAAGGCAACCGACGCAAGGCTAAGGCAAAGGGAGGCAAGGTATGGGTAACAGAACGCACGGCAAGGCAAGACAAGTGTAACGGAAGGCTCGGCAAGGCAAGGGAAGGACAAGGCAAGGCAATTAAAGGCAAGACAAGGGTAACAGAAGGCTCGGCAAGGCATCGCAAGGCTAGGCAATGCACGGCAATGCAAGGAAAGGGTAAGGGAATGCAAGGCAAAGCTAAGGCAAGACAATGCAAGGCTAGGCAATGCACGGATACGGCAAGGAAAGGGTAACGGAAGGCAAGGCAAGGCAAAGCAAAGCAAGGCAAGGGTAGAGGAAGGCACGGCAAGGAAATACAAGGGTAACGGAAGGCACGAAAAGGCAAGGGAAGCACATGGCAAGGCAAGGCAAGGTAAGGCAACGCTAAGGCAAGGCAATGTCATGCAAGGCCAGGTTAAAGGAAGGCAAGACAAGCACGGTTAAGGCAAGGGGAGACAAAGCTAATGCACGACAACGCAAGGCTAGGCAATGGACGGAAAGGCAAGGAAAGGATAATAGAAGAAAAGACAAGGCAAGGCAAAGGAAGGCAAGGGAAGGCAAGGGAAGGAGAAGGCAAGGCACGGCAAGGCAAAGCAAGGCTAAGGCAACGAAAGGCAACGCAAGGCAACACGAAGTTAAGGCAAGGCATGGAACGGGTTACGGAAGGCAAGGCACGGAAAGGCAAGGAAAGGGTAACGAAAGGCAAGGCCCAGCAAGGCAAGGCAAGGCTAAGGCAAGGCAACGCAAAGCAAAGAAATGGTAACGGAAGGCACGGCAATCTTAGGCAAAGCAAGAAAAGGCAAGGGTAACACAGGGCACGGCAAGGCAAGGCAAGCCAAGTAAGGCTATAGCAAGGGAAGGAAAGGCTATGGCACGACAACGCACGGCTAGGCAATGCACCGCAAAGAAAGGAAAGGGTAACGGAAGGCAGGGCAAGGCAAGACAAATCAAGGCAAGGCAAGGGTAATGGACGGCACGGCAAGACAAGGGAAGGACAAGGCAAGTCAAGGCACGCCAAGGCAAGGCAAGGCTAAGGCAAGGC
Source organism: Macrotis lagotis (assembly GCF_037893015.1). Taxonomy (NCBI): domain Eukaryota; kingdom Metazoa; phylum Chordata; class Mammalia; order Peramelemorphia; family Peramelidae; genus Macrotis; species Macrotis lagotis. The sequence continues at coordinate 65,813 of NW_027422415.1, forward strand.
AACGCAAGGCAAAGCAAGGCAAGTTTAAGGTCAGGCAAGCCAAGCAAGGCTAAGTTAAGGGGAGGCAAGGCTAAGCCACGAAAACGCAAGGCTAGGCAATGCACGGCAAGGCAAGGAAAGGGTAACGGAAGCGAAGGCACGGCAAGGCAACGAATGGGTAACGGATTGTAAGGCAGGGCAAGGGAAAGACAAGGTTATGGCAAGGCAACGCAAGGGAACGCAAAGTTAAGGCAAGGCAGGCAAGGAAAGGGTAACGGAAGGCACGGCAAGGCAAGGGAAAGATAAGGCAAGGCAAGGCAAGGATAAGGCAAAGCAACGCAAAGCAACGCAAGGTTAAGGCAAGGGCAGCCAAGCAAGGCTAAGGCAAGGGGAGACAAGGCTAAGGCACGATAACGCAAGGCTAGGAAATGCACGGCAAGGCAAGGAAAGGGTAACAGAAGGCAAGGCAATGCAAGGCAAAGCAAGGCAAGGAAAGAGTAACGGAAGGCACAGCAAGGCAAGGAAAGCGTAACAGAAGGCAAGGCAAGGCAAAGCAAGGCAAGGCAAGGCAAGGGTAACTGAACGCACGGCAAGGCAAGGAAAGGGTAACGGAAGGGAAGGCAAGGGAAGGCAAAGCTAAGGCAAGACAATGCAAGGGTAGGCATTGCCAGGATAAAGCAAGGAAAGGGTAACGGAAGGCAAGGCAAGGGAAGGCAAAGCAAGACGAAGCAAGGGTAAAGGAAGGCACGGCAGGGCAACACAAGGGTAACGGAAGGCACGGCAAGGCAAGGGAAGGACATGGCAAGGCAAGGCAAGGTAAGGCAGGGCTAAGGCAAGGCAATGCAAGGCTAGGCAATGCACGGCAAGGCAAGGAAAGGGTAAGGAAAAGCAACGCAAGGCTAGGCAATGCACGGCAAGGCAAGGGAAGGGTAACGGAAGGCAAGGCAAGGCAAGGCAAAGCAAGGCAAGGGAAGTGTAACGGAAGGCAGGGGAAGGCAAGGGAAGGACAAGGCAAGGCACGGCAAGGCAAGGCAACGCTAAGGCAAGGCAACGCAAGGCTAGGCAAGGGTAAAGGAAGGCAAGACAAGCAAGTTTAAGGCAAGGGGAGACAAAGTTAATGCACGACAACGCAAGGCTAGGCAATGGACCGCAAGGCAAGGCAAGGGAAACAGAAGTCAAGGCAATGCAACGTAAGGCATGGCTTAGGCAAGGCAATGTCATGCAAGGCCGGTTTAAGGGAAGGCAAGACAAGAAAGGCTAAGGCAAGGGGAGTCAAGGCTAAGGCACGACAATGCAAGGCTAGGCAGTGCACGGCAAGGCAAGGAAAGGGTAACGGAAGGGAAGGGAAGGCAAGGCAAGGCAAAGCAAGGCAAGACAAGTCAAAGCAACGCAAAACAAGGCAAGGCAAGTGTAACGGAAGGGACAGCAAGGCATGGGAAGGACAAGGCAAGGCAGGGCAAGGCAAGGAAAGGCTAAGGCAAGGCAACGCAAGTCTAGGCAATGCCCGGCAAGGCAAGGGAATGGTAACGGAAGGCAAGGCAAGGCAAGGCAAAGCAAGGCAAGGGAACTGTAACGGAAGGCACGGCAAGGCAACGTAAGGGTAAGGGAAGGCACGGCAAGGCAAGGAAAGGACAAGGCAAGGCACGGCAATGTAGGGTAAAGGACGGCATGGCAAGGCAAGACAATGGTAACGGAAGGCAAGGCACGGCAAGGCAAGGAAAGGGTAACGGAACGCACAGCAAGGAAAGGAAAGCGTAACGGAAGGCAAGGCAAGGCCAGGCAAGGCTACACATGGCTGGGCAATGAACGGCAAGGCAACGTAAGGGTAAGGGAAGGCACGGCAATTCAAGGGAAGGACAAGGCAAGGCACGGCAAGGCAAGGGTAACGGAATGCATGGCAAGACAATGGTAACAGAAGGCAAGGAACGGCAAGGCAAGGCAAGGCTAAGGCAACGCAACGCAACGCAACGTAACGCAAGGCAACGCAAAGTTAAGGCTAGGCAAGGAAAGGGTAACGGAATGCAAGGCACGGCAAGGCAACGCAAGGCTAAGACAAGGCAACGCAAGGCAACGCAAAGTTAAGGCAAGGCAAGGAAAGGGTAACGGAAGGCAAGGCAAGGCAAGGGTAACGGAAGGCACGGCAAGGCAAGGGAAAGACAAGTCAAGGCAAGGCAAGGCAAGGCAAGGTTAAGGCAAGGCAAGCCAAGCAAGGCTAAGGCAAGGGGAGACAAGGCTAAGTCACGACAATGGAAGGCTAGGCAATGCACGGTAAGGCAAGGAAAGGGTAACAGAAGGTAAGGCATTGCAAGGCAAAGCAAGGCAAGAAAAGGGTAACAGAAGGCACAGGAAGGCAAGGAAAGCGTAACGGAAGGCAAGGCAAGGCAAGGCAAAGCAAGGCAAGGCAAGGGTAACTGAATGAACGGCAAGCAAATTAAGGACAAGGCAAGGCACGGCAAGGCAAGGCAAGGCTTGTACAACGCAACGCAACGCAAGGTAACGCGAAGTTAAGGCAAGGCAAGGAAAGGGTAATGGAAGGCAAGGCACGGAAAGGCAAGGAAAGGGTATCGGAAGGCAAGACACGGCAAGGCAATGCAAGGTTATGTCAAGGCAACTCAAGTCAACGCAAAGTAAATGCAAGGCAAGGAAAGGGTAACAGAAAGCAAAGCAAGGCAAGTCAAAGCAAGTCAAAGCAAGGCAAGGCAAGGTTAACGGAAGGGACAGCAAGGCATGGGAAGGACAAGGCAAGGCAGGGCAAGGCAAGGAAAGGCTAAGACAAGGCAACGCAAGGCTAGGCAATTCACGGAAATGCAAGGAAAGGGTAATGGAAGGAAGGCAAGGCAAGGCAAGGCAAGGCAAGGCAAGGGAAGTGTAACGGAATTCAAGGCAAGGCAACGCAAAGCATGGCAAGGCAAGTCAAAGCAAGGCAAAGCAAGGCAAGGCAAGGTTAACGGAAGGGACCGCAAGGCATGGGAAGGACAAGGCAAGGCAGGGCAAGGCAAGGAAAGGCTAAGGCAATGCAACGTAAGCCTAGGCAATGCACGGCAAGGCCACGTAAGGGTAATGGAAGACACGGCAAGGCAAGGGAAGGAAAAGGCAAGGCACGGCAAGGCAAGGGTAACGGAAGGTATGGTAAGGCAAGACAATGGTAACGGAATGCAAGGCATGGCAAGGCAAGGCAAGGCCAAGGCAACGCAAGGCAACGCAAAGTGAAGGCAAGGCAAGGGTAACGAAAGGGAAGGCACGGCAAGGCAAGGAAAGGGTAACGGAATGAAAGGCACGGAAAGGCAACGCAAGGCTAAGGCAAGGCAACGCAAGGCAACGCAAAGTTAAGTCAAGGCAAGGAACGTGTAACGGAAGGCAAGGCAAGGCACGGAAAAGCAATGCAAGGCAACGGTAACGAAAGGCACGGCAAGGCAAGGGAAAGAGAAGGAATGGAAAGGCAAGGATAAGGCAAAGGAACGCAAAGCAAGGCAAGGTTAAGGCAAGGGAAGCCAAGCAAGGCTAAGGCAAGGGGAGACAAGGCTAAGGCACGACAAGGCAAGGCTAGGCAATGCACGGAAAGCCAAGGAAAGGGGAACAGAAGGCAAGGCAATGCAAGGCAAAGCAATGAATGGAAAGGGTAACGGAAGGCACAGCAAGGCAAGGAAAGCGTAACGGAAGGCAAGGCAAGGCAAGGCAAAGCAAGGCAAGGCAAGGGTAACTGAAGGCGTGCAAGGCAAGGGAAGGAAAAGGCAAGGCACGGCAAGGCAAGGCAAGGCTTACACAACGCAACGCAACGCAAGGGAACGCGAAGTTAAGGCAAGGCAAGGAAAGGGTAACAGAAGGCAAGGCACGGAAAGGCAAGGAAAGGGTATCGGAAGGCAAGGCACGGCAAGGCAAGTCAAGGCTAAGGCAAGGCAACGCAAGTCAACGCAAAGTTAAGGCAAGGCAAGGAAAGGGTAACAGAAAGCAAGGCAAGGCAAGGCAAAGCAAGGCAAGGAAAGGGTAACGGAAGGCAAGTCAAGGCAAGGCAAGGCAAAGCAAGGCAAGGCAAGTCAAAACAAGGCAAAGCAAGGCAAGGCAAGGGTAACGAAACGGACGGCAAGGCATGGGAAGGACAAGGTAAGGCAGGGCAAGGCAAGGAAAGGCTAAGGCAAGGCAACGCAAGGCTAGGCAATGCAACGGCAAGGCAAGGGAAGTGTAACGGAAGGCACGGCAAGGCGAGGGAAGGAAAAGGCAAGGCACGGCAAGGCAAGGCAAGGCTAAGGCAAGGCAACGCAAGGCTAGGCAAGGGTAAACGAAGGCACGGCAAGGCAAGACAACGGTAACGGAAGGCACGGCAAGGCAAGGGAAGGACAAAGCAAGGCACTGCATGGCATGGCAATGCTAAGACAAGGCAACGCAATGCTAGGCAATGTACGGCAAGGCAAGGAAATGGTAACGGAATGCAAGGTAAGGCAAGGCAAGGCTAAGGGAAGACAATGCAAGGGTAGGCAATGCAAGGATAAATTAAGGAAAGGGTAACGGAAGGTAAGGCAAGGCAAGGCAAAGCAAGACAAGGCAAGGGTAAAGGAAGGCACGGCAAGGCAAGACAAGTGTAACGGAAGGCACGGCAAGGCAAGGGAAGGACATGGCAAGGCAAGGCAAGGTAAGACAGGGCTAAGGCAAGGCAATGCAAGGCTAGGCAATGCACGGCAAGGCAAGGAAAGGGTAACGGAAGGCAACGCAAGGCTAGGCAATACACGGCAAGGCAAGGGAAGGGTAACGGAAGGCAAGGCAAGGCAAGGCAAAGCAAGGCAAGGGAAGTGTTCCGGAAGGAAAGGAAAGGCAAGGAAGGGTATCGGAAGGCAAGGCAACGCAAGGGTAGGCAAGGGTAACGGAAGGCAAGACAAGCAAGGTTAAGGCAAGGGGAGACAAAGCTAATGCACGACAACGCAAGGCTAGGCAATGGAGGGTAAGGCAAGGGAAGGGTAACAGAAGACAAGGCAATGAAACGTAGGGGAAGGCTTAGGTAAGGCAATGTCATGCAAGGCCGATTTAAGGGAAGGTAAGACAAGAAAGGCTAAGGCAAGGGGAGTCAAGGCTAAGGCACGACAATGCAAGGCTAGGCAGTGCACGGCAAGGCAAGGAAAGGGTAATGGAAGGCACAGCAAGGCAAGGAAAGGGTAATTGAAGGCAAGGCAAGGCAAGGCAAAGCAAGGCAAGGCAAGGCAAAGCAAGGCAATGCAAGGGTAATGGAAGGGACGGCAAGGCATGGGAAGGACAAGGCAAGGCAGGTAAAGGCAGGGAAAGGCGAAGGCAAGGCAACGCAAGGCTAGGCAATGCACGGCAAGGCAAGGGAAGGGTACCGGAAGGCAAGGCAAGGCAAGGCAAAGCAAGGCAAGACAAGTGTAACGGAAGGCACGGCAAGGCAAGGGAAGGACATGGCAAGGCAAGGCAAGGTAAGACAGGGCTAAGGCAAGGCAATGCAAGGCTAGGAAATGCACGGCAAGGCAAGGAAAGGGTAACGGAAGGCAAGGCAAGGCAAGGCAAAGCAAGGCAAGGGAAGTGTACCGGAAGGAACGGAAAGGCAAGGAAGGGTATCGGAAGGCAAGGCAACGCAAGGGTAGGCAAGGGTAAAGGAAGGCAAGACAAGCAAGGTTAAGGCAAGGGGAGACAAAGCTAATGCCCGACAACGCAAGGCTAGGCAATGGAGGGTAAGGCAAGGCAAGGGTAACAGAAGACAAGGCAATGAAACGTAAGGGAAGGCTTATGTAAGGCAATGTCATGCAAGGCCGGTTTAAGGGAAGGCAAGACAAGAAAGGCTAAGGCAAGGGGAGTCAAGGCTAAGGCACGACAATGCAAGGCTAGGCAGTGCACGGCAAGGCAAGGAAAGGGTAATGGAAGGCACAGCAAGGCAAGGAAAGGGTAGCAAGGGAAGGACAAGGCAAGGCAAAGCAAGGCAAGGCAAGGCAAAGCAAGGCAATGTAAGGGTAAGGGAAGGCACGGCAAGGCAAGGGAAGGACAAGGCAGGCACGGCAAGGCAAGGCAAGGCTAAGGCAGGGCAAGGGTAATGGAAGGGACGGCAAGGCATGGGAAGGACAAGGCAAGGCAGGTAAAGGCAGGGAAAGGCGAAGGCAAGGCAACGCAAGGCTAGGCAATGCACGGCAAGGCAAGGGAAGGGTACCGGAAGGCAAGGCAAGGCAAGGCAAAGCAAGGCAAGACAAGTGTAACGGAAGGCACGGCAAGGCAAGGGAAGGACATGGCAAGGCAAGGGCAAGGGAAAGACAAGGTTATGGGCAAGGTAAGGCAAAGCAACCAAAGCAACGCAAGGTTAAGGCAAGGGCAGCCAAGCAAGGCTAAGGCAAGGGGAGACAAAGAGCGTAACAGAAGGCAAGGCAAGGCAAAGCAAGGCAAGGCAAGGCAAGGTAACTGAACGCACGGCAAGGCAAGGAAAGGGTACGGAAGGGAAGGCAAGGGAAGGCAAAGCTAAGGCAAGACAATGCAAGGGTAGGCTAAGGCAAGGCAAGGCAAGGCAAGGTAAGGCAGGGCTAAGGCAAGGCAATGCAAGGCTAGGCAATGCACGGCAAGGCAAGGAAAGGGTAAGGAAAAGCAACGCAAGGCTAGGCAATGCACGGCAAGGCAAGGAAAGGGTAACGGAAGGCAAGGCAAGGCAAGGCAAAGCAAGGCAAGGGAAGTGTACCGGAAGGAACGGAAAGGCAAGGAAGGGTATCGGAAGGCAAGGCAACGCAAGGGTAGGCAAGGGTAAAGGAAGGCAAGACAAGCAAGGTTAAGGCAAGGGGAGACAATGCTAATGCACGACAACGCAAGGCTAGGCAATGGAGGGTAAGGCAAGGCAAGGGTAACAGAAGACAAGGCAATGAAACGTAAGGGAAGGTTTATGTAAGGCAATGTCATGCAAGGCCGATTTAAGGGAAGGTAAGACAAGAAAGGCTAAGGCAAGGGGAGTCAAGGCTAAGGCACGACAATGCAAGGCTAGGCAGTGCACGGCAAGGCAAGGAAAGGGTAACGGAAGGGAAGGGAAGGCAAGGCAAGGCAAAGCAAGGCAAGACAAGTCAAAGCAACGCAAAACAAGGCAAGGCAAGTGTAACGGAAGGGACAGCAAGGCATGGGAAGGACAAGGCAAGGCAGGGCAAGGCAAGGAAAGGCTAAGGCAAGGCAACGCAAGTCTAGGCAATGCCCGGCAAGGCAAGGGAATGGTAACGGAAGGCAAGGCAAGGCAAGGCAAAGCAAGGCAAGGGAACTGTAACGGAAGGCACGGCAAGGCAACGTAAGGGTAAGGGAAGGCACGGCAAGGCAAGGGAAGGACAAGGCAAGGCACGGCAATGTAGGGTAAAGGACGGCATGGCAAGGCAAGACAATGGTAACGGAAGGCAAGGCACGGCAAGGCAAGGAAAGGGTAACGGAACGCACAGCAAGGAAAGGAAAGCGTAACGGAAGGCAAGGCAAGGCCAGGCAAGGCTACACATGGCTGGGCAATGAACGGCAAGGCAACGTAAGGGTAAGGGAAGGCACGGCAATTCAAGGGAAGGACAAGGCAAGGCACGGCAAGGCAAGGGTAACGGAATGCATGGCAAGACAATGGTAACAGAAGGCAAGGAACGGCAAGGCAAGGCAAGGCTAAGGCAACGCAACGCAACGCAACGTAACGCAAGGCAACGCAAAGTTAAGGCTAGGCAAGGAAAGGGTAACGGAATGCAAGGCACGGCAAGGCAACGCAAGGCTAAGACAAGGCAACGCAAGGCAACGCAAAGTTAAGGCAAGGCAAGGAAAGGGTAACGGAAGGCAAGGCAAGGCAAGGGTAACGGAAGGCACGGCAAGGCAAGGGAAAGACAAGTCAAGGCAAGGCAAGGCAAGGCAAGGTTAAGGCAAGGCAAGCCAAGCAAGGCTAAGGCAAGGGGAGACAAGGCTAAGTCACGACAATGGAAGGCTAGGCAATGCACGGTAAGGCAAGGAAAGGGTAACAGAAGGTAAGGCATTGCAAGGCAAAGCAAGGCAAGAAAAGGGTAACAGAAGGCACAGGAAGGCAAGGAAAGCGTAACGGAAGGCAAGGCAAGGCAAGGCAAAGCAAGGCAAGGCAAGGGTAACTGAATGAACGGCAAGCAAATTAAGGACAAGGCAAGGCACGGCAAGGCAAGGCAAGGCTTGTACAACGCAACGCAACGCAAGGTAACGCGAAGTTAAGGCAAGGCAAGGAAAGGGTAATGGAAGGCAAGGCACGGAAAGGCAAGGAAAGGGTATCGGAAGGCAAGACACGGCAAGGCAATGCAAGGTTATGTCAAGGCAACTCAAGTCAACGCAAAGTAAATGCAAGGCAAGGAAAGGGTAACAGAAAGCAAAGCAAGGCAAGTCAAAGCAAGTCAAAGCAAGGCAAGGCAAGGTTAACGGAAGGGACAGCAAGGCATGGGAAGGACAAGGCAAGGCAGGGCAAGGCAAGGAAAGGCTAAGACAAGGCAACGCAAGGCTAGGCAATTCACGGAAATGCAAGGAAAGGGTAATGGAAGGAAGGCAAGGCAAGGCAAGGCAAGGCAAGGCAAGGGAAGTGTAACGGAATTCAAGGCAAGGCAACGCAAAGCATGGCAAGGCAAGTCAAAGCAAGGCAAAGCAAGGCAAGGCAAGGTTAACGGAAGGGACCGCAAGGCATGGGAAGGACAAGGCAAGGCAGGGCAAGGCAAGGAAAGGCTAAGGCAATGCAACGTAAGCCTAGGCAATGCACGGCAAGGCCACGTAAGGGTAATGGAAGACACGGCAAGGCAAGGGAAGGAAAAGGCAAGGCACGGCAAGGCAAGGGTAACGGAAGGTATGGTAAGGCAAGACAATGGTAACGGAATGCAAGGCATGGCAAGGCAAGGCAAGGCCAAGGCAACGCAAGGCAACGCAAAGTGAAGGCAAGGCAAGGGTAACGAAAGGGAAGGCACGGCAAGGCAAGGAAAGGGTAACGGAATGAAAGGCACGGAAAGGCAACGCAAGGCTAAGGCAAGGCAACGCAAGGCAACGCAAAGTTAAGTCAAGGCAAGGAACGTGTAACGGAAGGCAAGGCAAGGCACGGAAAAGCAATGCAAGGCAACGGTAACGAAAGGCACGGCAAGGCAAGGGAAAGAGAAGGAATGGAAAGGCAAGGATAAGGCAAAGGAACGCAAAGCAAGGCAAGGTTAAGGCAAGGGAAGCCAAGCAAGGCTAAGGCAAGGGGAGACAAGGCTAAGGCACGACAAGGCAAGGCTAGGCAATGCACGGAAAGCCAAGGAAAGGGGAACAGAAGGCAAGGCAATGCAAGGCAAAGCAATGAATGGAAAGGGTAACGGAAGGCACAGCAAGGCAAGGAAAGCGTAACGGAAGGCAAGGCAAGGCAAGGCAAAGCAAGGCAAGGCAAGGGTAACTGAAGGCGTGCAAGGCAAGGGAAGGAAAAGGCAAGGCACGGCAAGGCAAGGCAAGGCTTACACAACGCAACGCAACGCAAGGGAACGCGAAGTTAAGGCAAGGCAAGGAAAGGGTAACAGAAGGCAAGGCACGGAAAGGCAAGGAAAGGGTATCGGAAGGCAAGGCACGGCAAGGCAAGTCAAGGCTAAGGCAAGGCAACGCAAGTCAACGCAAAGTTAAGGCAAGGCAAGGAAAGGGTAACAGAAAGCAAGGCAAGGCAAGGCAAAGCAAGGCAAGGAAAGGGTAACGGAAGGCAAGTCAAGGCAAGGCAAGGCAAAGCAAGGCAAGGCAAGTCAAAACAAGGCAAAGCAAGGCAAGGCAAGGGTAACGAAACGGACGGCAAGGCATGGGAAGGACAAGGTAAGGCAGGGCAAGGCAAGGAAAGGCTAAGGCAAGGCAACGCAAGGCTAGGCAATGCAACGGCAAGGCAAGGGAAGTGTAACGGAAGGCACGGCAAGGCGAGGGAAGGAAAAGGCAAGGCACGGCAAGGCAAGGCAAGGCTAAGGCAAGGCAACGCAAGGCTAGGCAAGGGTAAACGAAGGCACGGCAAGGCAAGACAACGGTAACGGAAGGCACGGCAAGGCAAGGGAAGGACAAAGCAAGGCACTGCATGGCATGGCAATGCTAAGACAAGGCAACGCAATGCTAGGCAATGTACGGCAAGGCAAGGAAATGGTAACGGAATGCAAGGTAAGGCAAGGCAAGGCTAAGGGAAGACAATGCAAGGGTAGGCAATGCAAGGATAAATTAAGGAAAGGGTAACGGAAGGTAAGGCAAGGCAAGGCAAAGCAAGACAAGGCAAGGGTAAAGGAAGGCACGGCAAGGCAAGACAAGTGTAACGGAAGGCACGGCAAGGCAAGGGAAGGACATGGCAAGGCAAGGCAAGGTAAGACAGGGCTAAGGCAAGGCAATGCAAGGCTAGGCAATGCACGGCAAGGCAAGGAAAGGGTAACGGAAGGCAACGCAAGGCTAGGCAATACACGGCAAGGCAAGGGAAGGGTAACGGAAGGCAAGGCAAGGCAAGGCAAAGCAAGGCAAGGGAAGTGTTCCGGAAGGAAAGGAAAGGCAAGGAAGGGTATCGGAAGGCAAGGCAACGCAAGGGTAGGCAAGGGTAACGGAAGGCAAGACAAGCAAGGTTAAGGCAAGGGGAGACAAAGCTAATGCACGACAACGCAAGGCTAGGCAATGGAGGGTAAGGCAAGGGAAGGGTAACAGAAGACAAGGCAATGAAACGTAGGGGAAGGCTTAGGTAAGGCAATGTCATGCAAGGCCGATTTAAGGGAAGGTAAGACAAGAAAGGCTAAGGCAAGGGGAGTCAAGGCTAAGGCACGACAATGCAAGGCTAGGCAGTGCACGGCAAGGCAAGGAAAGGGTAATGGAAGGCACAGCAAGGCAAGGAAAGGGTAATTGAAGGCAAGGCAAGGCAAGGCAAAGCAAGGCAAGGCAAGGCAAAGCAAGGCAATGCAAGGGTAATGGAAGGGACGGCAAGGCATGGGAAGGACAAGGCAAGGCAGGTAAAGGCAGGGAAAGGCGAAGGCAAGGCAACGCAAGGCTAGGCAATGCACGGCAAGGCAAGGGAAGGGTACCGGAAGGCAAGGCAAGGCAAGGCAAAGCAAGGCAAGACAAGTGTAACGGAAGGCACGGCAAGGCAAGGGAAGGACATGGCAAGGCAAGGCAAGGTAAGACAGGGCTAAGGCAAGGCAATGCAAGGCTAGGAAATGCACGGCAAGGCAAGGAAAGGGTAACGGAAGGCAAGGCAAGGCAAGGCAAAGCAAGGCAAGGGAAGTGTACCGGAAGGAACGGAAAGGCAAGGAAGGGTATCGGAAGGCAAGGCAACGCAAGGGTAGGCAAGGGTAAAGGAAGGCAAGACAAGCAAGGTTAAGGCAAGGGGAGACAAAGCTAATGCCCGACAACGCAAGGCTAGGCAATGGAGGGTAAGGCAAGGCAAGGGTAACAGAAGACAAGGCAATGAAACGTAAGGGAAGGCTTATGTAAGGCAATGTCATGCAAGGCCGGTTTAAGGGAAGGCAAGACAAGAAAGGCTAAGGCAAGGGGAGTCAAGGCTAAGGCACGACAATGCAAGGCTAGGCAGTGCACGGCAAGGCAAGGAAAGGGTAATGGAAGGCACAGCAAGGCAAGGAAAGGGTAATTGAAGGCAAGGCAAGGCAAGGCAAAGCAAGGCAAGGCAAGGCAAAGCAAGGCAATGCAAGGGTAATGGAAGGGACGGCAAGGCATGGGAAGGACAAGGCAAGGCAGGTAAAGGCAGGGAAAGGCGAAGGCAAGGCAACGCAAGGCTAGGCAATGCACGGCAAGGCAAGGGAAGGGTACCGGAAGGCAAGGCAAGGCAAGGCAAAGCAAGGCAAGACAAGTGTAACGGAAGGCACGGCAAGGCAAGGGAAGGACATGGCAAGGCAAGGCAAGGTAAGACAGGGCTAAGGCAAGGCAATGCAAGGCTAGGCAATGCACGGCAAGGCAAGGAAAGGGTAACGGAAGGCAAGGCAAGGCAAGGCAAAGCAAGGCAAGGGAAGTGTACCGGAAGGAACGGAAAGGCAAGGAAGGGTATCGGAAGGCAAGGCAACGCAAGGGTAGGCAAGGGTAAAGGAAGGCAAGACAAGCAAGGTTAAGGCAAGGGGAGACAATGCTAATGCACGACAACGCAAGGCTAGGCAATGGAGGGTAAGGCAAGGCAAGGGTAACAGAAGACAAGGCAATGAAACGTAAGGGAAGGTTTATGTAAGGCAATGTCATGCAAGGCCGATTTAAGGGAAGGTAAGACAAGAAAGGCTAAGGCAAGGGGAGTCAAGGCTAAGGCACGACAATGCAAGGCTAGGCAGTGCACGGCAAGGCAAGGAAAGGGTAATGGAAGGCACAGCAAGGCAAGGAAAGGGTAATTGAAGGCAAGGCAAGGCAAGGCAAAGCAAGGCAAGGCAAGGCACGGCAAAGCAACGTAAGGGTAAGGGAAGGCACGGCAAGGCAAGGGAAGGACAAGGCAAGGCACGGCAAGGCAAGGCAAGGCTAAGGCAGGGCAAGGCAATGCTAGGCAAGGGTAAAGGAAGACACGGCAAGGGAAGACAAGGGCAACGGAAGGCACGGCAAGGCAAGGGAAGGACAAGGCAAGGCACGGCATGGCAAGGCAATGGTAAGGTAAGGCAACGAAAGGCTAGGCAATGTACGGAAAGGCAAGGAAAGGATAACGGAAGGCAAGGCAAGGCAAGGCAATGTAAAGATGAGGCAAAGCAACGCAAGGCAATGCAAAGTGAAGGCAACCGACGCAAGGCTAAGGCAAAGGGAGGCAAGGTATGGGTAACAGAACGCACGGCAAGGCAAGACAAGTGTAACGGAAGGCTCGGCAAGGCAAGGGAAGGACAAGGCAAGGCAATTAAAGGCAAGACAAGGGTAAGAGAAGGCTCGGCAAGGCATCGCAAGGCTAGGCAATGCACGGCAATGCAAGGAAAGGGTAAGGGAATGCAAGGCAAAGCTAATGCAAGACAATGCAAGGCTAGGCAATGCACGGATACGGCAAGGAAAGGGTAACGGAAGGCAAGGCAAGGCAAAGCAAAGCAAGGCAAGGTTAGAGGAAGGCACGGCAAGGAAATACAAGGGTAACGGAAGGCACGAAAAGGCAAGGGAAGCACATGGCAAGGCAAGGCAAGGTAAGGCAACGCTAAGGCAAGGCATTGTCATGCAAGGCCAGGTTAAAGGAAGGCAAGACAAGCACGGTTAAGGCAAGGGGAGACAAAGCTAATGCACGACAACGCAAGGCTAGGCAATGGACGGAAAGGCAAGGAAAGGATAATAGAAGAAAAGACAAGGCAAGGCAAAGGAAGGCAAGGGAAGGCAAGGGAAGGAGAAGGCAAGGCACGGCAAGGCAAAGCAAGGCTAAGGCAACGAAAGGCAACGCAAGGCAACACGAAGTTAAGGCAAGGCATGGAACGGGTTACGGAAGGCAAGGCACGGAAAGGCAAGGAAAGGGTAACGAAAGGCAAGGCCCAGCAAGGCAAGGCAAGGCTAAGGCAAGGCAACGCAAAGCAAAGAAATGGTAACGGAAGGCACGGCAATCTTAGGCAAAGCAAGAAAAGGCAAGGGTAACACAGGGCACGGCAAGGCAAGGCAAGCCAAGTAAGGCTATAGCAAGGGAAGGAAAGGCTATGGCACGACAACGCACGGCTAGGCAATGCACCGCAAGGAAAGGAAAGGGTAACGGAAGGCAGGGCAAGGCAAGACAAATCAAGGCAAGGCAAGGGTAATGGACGGCACGGCAAGACAAGGGAAGGACAAGGCAAGGCAAGGCACGCCAAGGCAAGGCAAGGCTAAGGCAAGGCAACGCAAGGGAAAGCAAGGCAAGTTTAAGGTCAGGCAAGCCAAGCAAGGCTAAGTTAAGGGGAGGCAAGGCTAAGCCACGAAAACGCAAGGCTAGGCAATGCACGGCAAGGCAAGGAAAGGGTAACGGAAGCGAAGGCACGGCAAGGCAACGAATGGGTAACGGATTGTAAGGCAGGGCAAGGGAAAGACAAGGTTATGGCAAGGCAACGCAAGGGAACGCAAAGTTAAGGCAAGGCAGGCAAGGAAAGGGCAACGGAAGGCACGGCAAGGCAAGGGAAAGTTAAGGCAAGGCAAGGCAAGGATAAGGCAAAGCAACGCAAAGCAACGCAAGGTTAAGGCAAGGGCAGCCAAGCAAGGCTAAGGCAAGGGGAGACAAGGCTAAGGCACGATAACGCAAGGCTAGGAAATGCACGGCAAGGCAAGGAAAGGGTAACAGAAGGCAAGGCAATGCAAGGCAAAGGAAGGCAAGGAAAGAGTAACGGAAGGCACAGCAAGGCAAGGAAAGCGTAACAGAAGGCAAGGCAAGGCAAGGCAAGGCAAAGCAAGGCAAGGCAAGGCAAGGGTAACTGAACGCACGGCAAGGCAAGGAAAGGGTAACGGAAGGGAAGGCACGGCAAGGCAACGAATGGGTAACGGATTGCAAGGCACGGCAAGGCAACGCAAGGCAACGCAAAGTTAAGGCAAGGCAAGGAATGGGTAACGGAAGGCAAGGCAAGGCACGGAAAAGCACGGCAAGGCAAGGGTAATGGAAGGCACGGCAAGGCAAGGGAAAGAAAAGGCAAGGCATGGCAAGGCAAGCATAAGACAAGGCAACGCAAAGCAAGGCAAGGTTAAGGCAAGGAAAGCCAAGCAAGGCTAAGGCAAGGGGAGACAAGGCTAAGGCACGACAATGCAAGGCTAGGCAATGCACGGCAAGGCAAGGAAAGGCTAAGGCAAGGCAACGCAAGTCTAGGCAATGCACGGCAAGGCAAGGGAAGGGTAACGGAAGGCAAGGCAAGGCAAGGCAAAGCAAGGCAAGGGAATTGTAACGGAAGGCACGGCAAGGCAACGTAAGGGTAAGGGAAGGCACGGCAAGGCAAGGAAAGGAAAATGCAAGGCAGGGCAAGGCAAGGAAAGGCTAAGGCAAGGCAACGCAAGCCTAGGCAATGCACGGCAAGGCAAGGGAAGGGTAACGGAAGGGAAGGCAAAGCAAGACAAGGCAAGGCTAACAGAAGTCATGGCAAAGGCAAGGGAAGGACAAGGCAAGGCACGGCAAGGCAAGGCAAGGCTAAGGCAAGGCAACTCAAGGCTAGGCAAGGGTAAAGGAAGGCACGGCAAGGTAAGACAATGGTAACAGTAGGCACGGCAAGGCAAGGGAAGGACAAGGCAAGGCACGGCAAGGCAAGGCAAGGCTAAGGCAAGGCAACTCAAGGCTAGGCAAGCGTAAAGGAAGGCACGGCAAGGTAAGACAATGGTAACGGTAGGCACGGCAAGGCAAGGGAAGGACAAGGCAAGGCAGTGCATGGCAAGGGTAACGAAAGGCATGGCAAGGCAAGACAATGGTAACGGAAGGCAAGGCAAGGCCAAGGCAACGCAACGCAACGCAAGGCAACGCAACGTTAAGGCAAGGCAAGGATAACGGAAGGGAAGGCACGGCAAGGCAACGCAAGGCTAAGTCAAGGCAACGCAAGGCAACGCAAAGTTAAGGCAAGGCAAGGAAAGGGTAACGGAAGGCAAGGCAAGGCACGGAAAAGCAAGGCAAGTCAAGGGTAAAGGAAGGCACGGCAAGGCAAGGGAAATACAAGGCAAGGCAAGGATAAGGCAATGCAACGCAAAGCAAGGCAAGGTTAAGGCAAGGCAAGCCAAGCAAGGCTAAGGCAAGGGGAGACAAGGCTAAGGCACGACAACGCAAGGCTAGGCAATGCACGGCAAGGCAAGTAAAGGGTAACAGAAGGCAAGGCAATGCAAGGCAAAGCAAGGCAAGGAAAGGGTAACGGAAGGCACAGCAAGGCAAGGAAAGCGTAACGGAAGGCAAGGCAAGGCAAGGCAAGGCAAAGCAAGGCAAGACAAGGGTAACTGAAGGCATGGACAGGCAAGGGAAGGACAAGGCAAGGCACGGCAAGGCAAGGCAAGGCTTATACAATGCAACGCAACGCAAGGCAACGCGAAGTTAAGGCAAGGCAAGGAAAGGGTAACGGAAGGCAAGGTACGGAAATGGAACGAAAGGTATCGGAAGGCAAGGCAAGGCAAGGCTAAGGCAAGTCAACGCAAGTCAACGCAAATTTAAGGCAAGGCAGGGAAAGGGTAACAGAAAGCAAGGCAAAGCAAGGAAACGAAAGTGTAACGGAAGGCAAGGCAAGGCAACGCAAAGCAAGGCAAGGCAAGTTAAGGCAAGGAAAATTAACGCAAGGCAAGGTTAAGGGAAGGCACAGCAAGGTATGGGAAGGACAAGGCAAGGCAGGGCAAGGCAAGGAAAGGCTAAGACAAGGCAACGAAAGGCTAGGCAATGCACGGCAAGGCAAGGAAAGGGTAACGGAAGGCAAGGCAATGCAAGGCAAAGCAAGGCAAATAAAGGGTAACGGAAGGTACAGCAAGGCAAGGAAAGCGTAACGGAAGGCAAGGGAAGGCAAGGCAAAGCAAGGTAAGGCAAGGGTAACTGAATGAACGGCAAGCAAATTAAGGACAAGGCAACGCACGGCAAGGCAAGGCAAGGCTTGTACAACGCAACGCAACGCAAGGTAACGCGAAGTTAAGGCAAGGCAAGGAAAGGGTAATGGAAGGCAAGGCACGGAAAGGCAAGGAAAGGGTATCGGAAGGCAAGACACGGCAAGGCAATGCAAGGTTATGTCAAGGCAACTCAAGTCAACGCAAAGTAAATGCAAGGCAAGGAAAGGGTAACAGAAAGCAAAGCAAGGCAAGTCAAAGCAAGTCAAAGCAAGGCAAGGCAAGGTTAACGGAAGGGACAGCAAGGCATGGGAAGGACAAGGCAAGGCAGGGCAAGGCAAGGAAAGGCTAAGACAAGGCAACGCAAGGCTAGGCAATTCACGGAAATGCAAGGAAAGGGTAATGGAAGGAAGGCAAGGCAAGGCAAGGCAAGGCAAGGCAAGGCAAGGGAAGTGTAACGGAATTCAAGGCAAGGCAACGCAAAGCATGGCAAGGCAAGTCAAAGCAAGGCAATGTAAAGATGAGGCAAAGCAACGCAAGGCAATGCAAAGTGAAGGCAACCGACGCAAGGCTAAGGCAAAGGGAGGCAAGGTATGGGTAACAGAACGCACGGCAAGGCAAGACAAGTGTAACGGAAGGCTCGGCAAGGCAAGGGAAGGACAAGGCAAGGCAATTAAAGGCAAGACAAGGGTAAGAGAAGGCTCGGCAAGGCATCGCAAGGCTAGGCAATGCACGGCAATGCAAGGAAAGGGTAAGGGAATGCAAGGCAAAGCTAATGCAAGACAATGCAAGGCTAGGCAATGCACGGATACGGCAAGGAAAGGGTAACGGAAGGCAAGGCAAGGCAAAGCAAAGCAAGGCAAGGTTAGAGGAAGGCACGGCAAGGAAATACAAGGGTAACGGAAGGCACGAAAAGGCAAGGGAAGCACATGGCAAGGCAAGGCAAGGTAAGGCAACGCTAAGGCAAGGCATTGTCATGCAAGGCCAGGTTAAAGGAAGGCAAGACAAGCACGGTTAAGGCAAGGGGAGACAAAGCTAATGCAAGACAACGCAAGGCTAGGCAATGGACGGAAAGGCAAGGAAAGGATAATAGAAGAAAAGACAAGGCAAGGCAAAGGAAGGCAAGGGAAGGCAAGGGAAGGAGAAGGCAAGGCACGGCAAGGCAAAGCAAGGCTAAGGCAACGAAAGGCAACGCAAGGGAACACGAAGTTAAGGCAAGGCATGGAACGGGTTACGGAAGGCAAGGCACGGAAAGGCAAGGAAAGGGTAACGAAAGGCAAGGCCCAGCAAGGCAAGGCAAGGCTAAGGCAAGGCAACGCAAAGCAAAGAAATGGTAACGGAAGGCACGGCAATCTTAGGCAAAGCAAGAAAAGGCAAGGGTAACACAGGGCACGGCAAGGCAAGGCAAGCCAAGTAAGGCTATAGCAAGGGAAGGAAAGGCTATGGCACGACAACGCACGGCTAGGCAATGCACCGCAAGGAAAGGAAAGGGTAACGGAAGGCAGGGCAAGGCAAGACAAATCAAGGCAAGGCAAGGGTAATGGACGGCACGGCAAGACAAGGGAAGGACAAGGCAAGGCAAGGCACGCCAAGGCAAGGCAAGGCTAAGGCAAGGCAACGCAAGGGAAAGCAAGGCAAGTTTAAGGTCAGGCAAGCCAAGCAAGGCTAAGTTAAGGGGAGGCAAGGCTAAGCCACGAAAACGCAAGGCTAGGCAATGCACGGCAAGGCAAGGAAAGGGTAACGGAAGCGAAGGCACGGCAAGGCAACGAATGGGTAACGGATTGTAAGGCAGGGCAAGGGAAAGACAAGGTTATGGCAAGGCAACGCAAGGGAACGCAAAGTTAAGGCAAGGCAGGCAAGGAAAGGGCAACGGAAGGCACGGCAAGGCAAGGGAAAGTTAAGGCAAGGCAAGGCAAGGATAAGGCAAAGCAACGCAAAGCAACGCAAGGTTAAGGCAAGGGCAGCCAAGCAAGGCTAAGGCAAGGGGAGACAAGGCTAAGGCACGATAACGCAAGGCTAGGAAATGCACGGCAAGGCAAGGAAAGGGTAACAGAAGGCAAGGCAATGCAAGGCAAAGGAAGGCAAGGAAAGAGTAACGGAAGGCACAGCAAGGCAAGGAAAGCGTAACAGAAGGCAAGGCAAGGCAAGGCAAGGCAAAGCAAGGCAAGGCAAGGCAAGGGTAACTGAACGCACGGCAAGGCAAGGAAAGGGTAACGGAAGGGAAGGCACGGCAAGGCAACGAATGGGTAACGGATTGCAAGGCACGGCAAGGCAACGCATGGCAACGCAAAGTTAAGGCAAGGCAAGGAATGGGTAACGGAAGGCAAGGCAAGGCACGGAAAAGCACGGCAAGGCAAGGGTAATGGAAGGCACGGCAAGGCAAGGGAAAGAAAAGGCAAGGCATGGCAAGGCAAGCATAAGACAAGGCAACGCAAAGCAAGGCAAGGTTAAGGCAAGGAAAGCCAAGCAAGGCTAAGGCAAGGGGAGACAAGGCTAAGGCACGACAATGCAAGGCTAGGCAATGCACGGCAAGGCAAGGAAAGGCTAAGGCAAGGCAACGCAAGTCTAGGCAATGCACGGCAAGGCAAGGGAAGGGTAACGGAAGGCAAGGCAAGGCAAGGCAAAGCAAGGCAAGGGAATTGTAACGGAAGGCACGGCAAGGCAACGTAAGGGTAAGGGAAGGCACGGCAAGGCAAGGAAAGGAAAATGCAAGGCAGGGCAAGGCAAGGAAAGGCTAAGGCAAGGCAACGCAAGCCTAGGCAATGCACGGCAAGGCAAGGGAAGGGTAACGGAAGGGAAGGCAAAGCAAGACAAGGCAAGGCTAACAGAAGTCATGGCAAAGGCAAGGGAAGGACAAGGCAAGGCACGGCAAGGCAAGGCAAGGCTAAGGCAAGGCAACTCAAGGCTAGGCAAGGGTAAAGGAAGGCACGGCAAGGTAAGACAATGGTAACAGTAGGCACGGCAAGGCAAGGGAAGGACAAGGCAAGGCACGGCAAGGCAAGGCAAGGCTAAGGCAAGGCAACTCAAGGCTAGGCAAGCGTAAAGGAAGGCACGGCAAGGTAAGACAATGGTAACGGTAGGCACGGCAAGGCAAGGGAAGGACAAGGCAAGGCAGTGCATGGCAAGGGTAACGAAAGGCATGGCAAGGCAAGACAATGGTAACGGAAGGCAAGGCAAGGCCAAGGCAACGCAACGCAACGCAAGGCAACGCAACGTTAAGGCAAGGCAAGGGTAACGGAAGGGAAGGCACGGCAAGGCAACGCAAGGCTAAGTCAAGGCAACGCAAGGCAACGCAAAGTTAAGGCAAGGCAAGGAAAGGGTAACGGAAGGCAAGGCAAGGCACGGAAAAGCAAGGCAAGTCAAGGGTAAAGGAAGGCACGGCAAGGCAAGGGAAATACAAGGCAAGGCAAGGATAAGGCAATGCAACGCAAAGCAAGGCAAGGTTAAGGCAAGGCAAGCCAAGCAAGGCTAAGGCAAGGGGAGACAAGGCTAAGGCACGACAACGCAAGGCTAGGCAATGCACGGCAAGGCAAGTAAAGGGTAACAGAAGGCAAGGCAATGCAAGGCAAAGCAAGGCAAGGAAAGGGTAACGGAAGGCACAGCAAGGCAAGGAAAGCGTAACGGAAGGCAAGGCAAGGCAAGGCAAGGCAAAGCAAGGCAAGACAAGGGTAACTGAAGGCATGGACAGGCAAGGGAAGGACAAGGCAAGGCACGGCAAGGCAAGGCAAGGCTTATACAATGCAACGCAACGCAAGGCAACGCGAAGTTAAGGCAAGGCAAGGAAAGGGTAACGGAAGGCAAGGTACGGAAATGGAACGAAAGGTATCGGAAGGCAAGGCAAGGCAAGGCTAAGGCAAGTCAACGCAAGTCAACGCAAATTTAAGGCAA
Organism: Macrotis lagotis; assembly: GCF_037893015.1. Classification (NCBI taxonomy): domain Eukaryota; kingdom Metazoa; phylum Chordata; class Mammalia; order Peramelemorphia; family Peramelidae; genus Macrotis; species Macrotis lagotis. The sequence goes on from NW_027422415.1 coordinate 86,042, forward strand.
GGCAGGGAAAGGGTAACAGAAAGCAAGGCAAAGCAAGGAAACGAAAGTGTAACGGAAGGCAAGGCAAGGCAACGCAAAGCAAGGCAAGGCAAGTTAAGGCAAGGAAAATTAACGCAAGGCAAGGTTAAGGGAAGGCACAGCAAGGTATGGGAAGGACAAGGCAAGGCAGGGCAAGGCAAGGAAAGGCTAAGACAAGGCAACGCAAGGCTAGGCAATGCACGGCAAGGCAAGGAAAGGGTAACGGAAGGCAAGGCAATGCAAGGCAAAGCAAGGCAAATAAAGGGTAACGGAAGGTACAGCAAGGCAAGGAAAGCGTAACGGAAGGCAAGGGAAGGCAAGGCAAAGCAAGGTAAGGCAAGGGTAACTGAATGAACGGCAAGCAAATTAAGGACAAGGCAACGCACGGCAAGGCAAGGCAAGGCTTGTACAACGCAACGCAACGCAAGGTAACGCGAAGTTAAGGCAAGGCAAGGAAAGGGTAATGGAAGGCAAGGCACGGAAAGGCAAGGAAAGGGTATCGGAAGGCAAGACACGGCAAGGCAATGCAAGGTTATGTCAAGGCAACTCAAGTCAACGCAAAGTAAATGCAAGGCAAGGAAAGGGTAACAGAAAGCAAAGCAAGGCAAGTCAAAGCAAGTCAAAGCAAGGCAAGGCAAGGTTAACGGAAGGGACAGCAAGGCATGGGAAGGACAAGGCAAGGCAGGGCAAGGCAAGGAAAGGCTAAGACAAGGCAACGCAAGGCTAGGCAATTCACGGAAATGCAAGGAAAGGGTAATGGAAGGAAGGCAAGGCAAGGCAAGGCAAGGCAAGGCAAGGCAAGGGAAGTGTAACGGAATTCAAGGCAAGGCAACGCAAAGCATGGCAAGGCAAGTCAAAGCAAGGCAAAGCAAGGCAAGGCAAGGTTAACGGAAGGGACCGCAAGGCATGGGAAGGACAAGGCAAGGCAGGGCAAGGCAAGGAAAGGCTAAGGCAATGCAACGTAAGCCTAGGCAATGCACGGCAAGGCAACGTAAGGGTAATGGAAGACACGGCAAGGCAAGGGAAGGAAAAGGCAAGGCACGGCAAGGCAAGGGTAACGGAAGGTATGGTAAGGCAAGACAATGGTAACGGAATGCAAGGCATGGCAAGGCAAGGCAAGGCCAAGGCAACGCAAGGCAACGCAAAGTTAAGGCAAGGCAAGGGTAACGAAAGGGAAGGCACGGCAAGGCAAGGAAAGGGTAACGGAATGCAAGGCACCGAAAGGCAACTCAAGGCTAAGGCAAGGCAACGCAAGGCAACGCAAAGTTAAGTCAAGGCAAGGAACCTGTAACGGAAGGCAAGGCAAGGCACGGAAAAGCAATGCAAGGCAACGGTAACGAAAGGCACGGCAAGGCAAGGGAAAGAGAAGGAATGGAAAGGCAAGGATAAGGCAAAGGAACGCAAAGCAAGGCAAGGTTAAGGCAAGGGAAGCCAAGCAAGGCTAAGGCAAGGGGAGACAAGGCTAAGGCACGACAAGGCAAGGCTAGGCAATGCACGGAAAGCCAAGGAAAGGGGAACAGAAGGCAAGGCAATGCAAGGCAAAGCAATGCATGGAAAGGGTAACGGAAGGCACAACAAGGCAAGGAAAGCGTAACGGAAGGCAAGGCAAGGCAAGGCAAAGCAAGGCAAGGCAAGAGTAACTGAAGGCGTGCAAGGCAAGGGAAGGAAAAGGCAAGGCACGGCAAGGCAAGGCAAGGCTTACACAACGCAACGCAACGCAAGGGAACGCGAAGTTAAGGCAAGGCAAGGAAAGGGTAACAGAAGGCAAGGCACGGAAAGGCAAGGAAAGGGTATCGGAAGGCAAGGCACGGCAAGGCAAGTCAAGGCTAAGGCAAGGCAACGCAAGTCAATGCAAAGTTAAGGCAAGGCAAGGAAAGGGTAACAGAAAGCAAGGCAAGGCAAGGCAAAGCAAGGCAAGGAAAGGGTAACGGAAGGCAAGTCAAGGCAAGGCAAGGCAAAGCAAGGCAAGGCAAGTCAAAACAAGGCAAAGCAAGGCAAGGCAAGGGTAACGAAACGGACGGCAAGGCATGGGAAGGACAAGGTAAGGCAGGGCAAGGCAAGGAAAGGCTAAGGCAAGGCAACGCAAGGCTAGGCAATGCACGGCAAGGCAAGGGAAGTGTAACGGAAGGCACGGCAAGGCGAGGGAAGGAAAAGGCAAGGAACGGCAAGGCAAGGCAAGGCTAAGGCAAGGCAACGCAAGGCTAGGCAAGGGTAAACGAAGGCACGGCAAGGCAAGACAACGGTAACGGAAGGCACGGCAAGGCAAGGGAAGGACAAAGCAAGGCACTGCATGGCATGGCAATGCTAAGACAAGGCAACGCAATGCTAGGCAATGTACGGCAAGGCAAGGAAATGGTAACGGAATGCAAGGTAAGGCAAGGCAAGGCTAAGGGAAGACAATGCAAGGGTAGGCAATGCAAGGATAAATTAAGGAAAGGGTAACGGAAGGTAAGGCAAGGCAAGGCAAAGCAAGACAAGGCAAGGGTAAAGGAAGGCACGGCAAGGCAAGACAAGTGTAACGGAAGGCACGGCAAGGCAAGGGAAGGACATGGCAAGGCAAGGCAAGGTAAGACAGGGCTAAGGCAAGGCAATGCAAGGCTAGGCAATGCACGGCAAGGCAAGGAAAGGGTAACGGAAGGCAACGCAAGGCTAGGCAATACACGGCAAGGCAAGGGAAGGGTAACGGAAGGCAAGGCAAGGCAAGGCAAAGCAAGGCAAGGGAAGTGTACCGGAAGGAACGGAAAGGCAAGGAAGGGTATCGGAAGGCAAGGCAACGCAAGGGTAGGCAAGGGTAACGGAAGGCAAGACAAGCAAGGTTAAGGCAAGGGGAGACAAAGCTAATGCACGACAACGCAAGGCTAGGCAATGGAGGGTAAGGCAAGGGAAGGGTAACAGAAGACAAGGCAATGAAACGTAAGGGAAGGCTTAGGTAAGGCAATGTCATGCAAGGCCGATTTAAGGGAAGGTAAGACAAGAAAGGCTAAGGCAAGGGGAGTCAAGGCTAAGGCACGACAATGCAAGGCTAGGCAGTGCACGGCAAGGTAAGGAAAGGGTAATGGAAGGCACAGCAAGGCAAGGAAAGGGTAATTGAAGGCAAGGCAAGGCAAGGCAAAGCAAGGCAAGGCAAGGCAAAGCAAGGCAATGCAAGGGTAATGGAAGGGACGGCAAGGCATGGGAAGGACAAGGCAAGGCAGGTAAAGGCAGGGAAAGGCGAAGGCAAGGCAACGCAAGACTAGGCAATGCACGGCAAGGCAAGGGAAGGGTACCGGAAGGAAAGGCAAGGCAAGGCAAAGCAAGGCAAGACAAGTGTAACGGAAGGCACGGCAAGGCAAGGGAAGGACATGGCAAGGCAAGGCAAGGTAAGACAGGGCTAAGGCAAGGCAATGCAAGGCTAGGCAATGCACGGCAAGGCAAGGAAAGGGTAACTGAAGGCAACGCAAGGCTAGGCAATACACGGCAAGGCAAGGGAAGGGTAACGGAAGGCAAGGCAAGGCAAGGCAAAGCAAGGCAAGGGAAGTGTACCGGAAGGAACGGAAAGGCAAGGAAGGGTATCGGAAGGCAAGGCAACGCAAGGGTAGGCAAGGGTAAAGGAAGGCAAGACAAGCAAGGTTAAGGCAAGGGGAGACAAAGCTAATGCACGACAACGCAAGGCTAGGCAATGGAGGGTAAGGCAAGGCAAGGGTAACAGAAGACAAGGCAATGAAACGTAAGGGAAGGCTTATGTAAGGCAATGTCATGCAAGGCCGATTTAAGGGAAGGTAAGACAAGAAAGGCTAAGGCAAGGGGAGTCAAGGCTAAGGCACGACAATGCAAGGCTAGGCAATGGACGGAAAGGCAAGGAAAGGATAATAGAAGAAAAGACAAGGCAAGGCAAAGGAAGGCAAGGGAAGGCAAGGGAAGGAGAAGGCAAGGCAGGGCAAGGCAAGGAATGGCTAAGACAAGGCAACGCAAGGCTAGGCAATTCACGGAAATGCAAGGAAAGGGTAATGGAAGGAAGGCAAGGCAAGGCAAGGCAAGGCAAGGCAAGGGAAGTGTAACGGAATTCAAGGCAAGGCAACGCAAAGCATGGCAAGGCAAGTCAAAGCAAGGCAAAGCAAGGCAAGGCAAGGTTAACGGAAGGGACCGCAAGGCATGGGAAGGACAAGGCAAGGCAGGGCAAGGCAAGGAACGGCTAAGGCAATGCAACGTAAGCCTAGGCAATGCACGGCAAGGCAACGTAAGGGTAATGGAAGACACGGCAAGGCAAGGGAAGGAAAAGGCAAGGCACGGCAAGGCAAGGGTAACGGAAGGTATGGTAAGGCAAGACAATGGTAACGGAATGCAAGGCATGGCAAGGCAAGGCAAGGCCAAGGCAACGCAAGGCAACGCAAAGTTAAGGCAAGGCAAGGGTAACGAAAGGGAAGGCACGGCAAGGCAAGGAAAGGGTAACGGAATGCAAGGCACGGAAAGGCAACGCAAGGCTAAGGCAAGGCAACGCAAGGCAACGCAAAGTTAAGTCAAGGCAAGGAACGTGTAACGGAAGGCAAGGCAAGGCACGGAAAAGCAATGCAAGGCAACGGTAACGAAAGGCACGGCAAGGCAAGGGAAAGAGAAGGAATGGAAAGGCAAGGATAAGGCAAAGGAACGCAAAGCAAGGCAAGGTTAAGGCAAGGGAAGCCAAGCAAGGCTAAGGCAAGGGGAGACAAGGCTAAGGCACGACAAGGCAAGGCTAGGCAATGCACGGAAAGCCAAGGAAAGGGGAACAGAAGGCAAGGCAATGCAAGGCAAAGCAATGAATGGAAAGGGTAACGGAAGGCACAGCAAGGCAAGGAAAGCGTAACGGAAGGCAAGGCAAGGCAAGGCAAAGCAAGGCAAGGCAAGGGTAACTGAAGGCGTGCAAGGCAAGGGAAGGAAAAGGCAAGGCACGGCAAGGCAAGGCAAGGCTTACACAACGCAACGCAACGCAAGGGAACGCGAAGTTAAGGCAAGGCAAGGAAAGGGTAACAGAAGGCAAGGCACGGAAAGGCAAGGAAAGGGTATCGGAAGGCAAGGCACGGCAAGGCAAGTCAAGGCTAAGGCAAGGCAACGCAAGTCAACGCAAAGTTAAGGCAAGGCAAGGAAAGGGTAACAGAAAGCAAGGCAAGGCAAGGCAAAGCAAGGCAAGGAAAGGGTAACGGAAGGCAAGTCAAGGCAAGGCAAGGCAAAGCAAGGCAAGGCAAGTCAAAACAAGGCAAAGCAAGGCAAGGCAAGGGTAACGAAACGGACGGCAAGGCATGGGAAGGACAAGGTAAGGCAGGGCAAGGCAAGGAAAGGCTAAGGCAAGGCAACGCAAGGCTAGGCAATGCAACGGCAAGGCAAGGGAAGTGTAACGGAAGGCACGGCAAGGCGAGGGAAGGAAAAGGCAAGGCACGGCAAGGCAAGGCAAGGCTAAGGCAAGGCAACGCAAGGCTAGGCAAGGGTAACGGAAGGAATGGCAAGGCAAGACAATGGTAACGGAAGGCACGGCAAGGCAAGGGAAGGACAAAGCAAGGCACTGCATGGCATGGCAATGCTAAGACAAGGCAACGCAATGCTAGGCAATGTACGGCAAGGCAAGGAAATGGTAACGGAATGCAAGGTAAGGCAAGGCTAGGCTAAGGGAAGACAATGCAAGGGTAGGCAATGCAAGGATAAATTAAGGAAAGGGTAACGGAAGGTAAGGCAAGGCAAGGCAAAGCAAGACAAGGCAAGGGTAAAGGAAGGCACGGCAAGGCAAGACAAGTGTAACGGAAGGCACGGCAAGGCAAGGGAAGGACATGGCAAGGCAAGGCAAGGTAAGACAGGGCTAAGGCAAGGCAATGCAAGGCTAGGCAATGCACGGCAAGGCAAGGAAAGGGTAACGGAAGGCAACGCAAGGCTAGGCAATACACGGCAAGGCAAGGGAAGGGTAACGGAAGGCAAGGCAAGGCAAGGCAAAGCAAGGCAAGGGAAGTGTACCGGAAGGAAAGGAAAGGCAAGGAAGGGTATCGGAAGGCAAGGCAACGCAAGGGTAGGCAAGGGTAACGGAAGGCAAGACAAGCAAGGTTAAGGCAAGGGGAGACAAAGCTAATGCACGACAACGCAAGGCTAGGCAATGGAGGGTAAGGCAAGGGAAGGGTAACAGAAGACAAGGCAATGAAACGTAAGGGAAGGCTTAGGTAAGGCAATGTCATGCAAGGCCGATTTAAGGGAAGGTAAGACAAGAAAGGCTAAGGCAAGGGGAGTCAAGGCTAAGGCACGACAATGCAAGGCTAGGCAGTGCACGGCAAGGCAAGGAAAGGGTAATGGAAGGCACAGCAAGGCAAGGAAAGGGTAATTGAAGGCAAGGCAAGGCAAGGCAAAGCAAGGCAAGGCAAGGCAAAGCAAGGCAATGCAAGGGTAATGGAAGGGACGGCAAGGCATGGGAAGGACAAGGCAAGGCAGGTAAAGGCAGGGAAAGGCGAAGGCAAGGCAACGCAAGGCTAGGCAATGCACGGCAAGGCAAGGGAAGGGTACCGGAAGGAAAGGCAAGGCAAGGCAAAGCAAGGCAAGACAAGTGTAACGGAAGGCACGGCAAGGCAAGGGAAGGACATGGCAAGGCAAGGCAAGGTAAGACAGGGCTAAGGCAAGGCAATGCAAGGCTAGGCAATGCACGGCAAGGCAAGGAAAGGGTAACGGAAGGCAAGGCAAGGCTAGGCAATGCACGGCAAGGCAAGGGAAGTGTACCGGAAGGAACGGAAAGGCAAGGAAGGGTATCGGAAGGCAAGGCAACGCAAGGGTAGGCAAGGGTAAAGGAAGGCAAGACAAGCAAGGTTAAGGCAAGGGGAGACAAAGCTAATGCACGACAACGCAAGGCTAGGCAATGGAGGGTAAGGCAAGGCAAGGGTAACAGAAGACAAGGCAATGAAACGTAAGGGAAGGCTTATGTAAGGCAATGTCATGTAAGGCCGATTTAAGGGAAGGTAAGACAAGAAAGGCTAAGGCAAGTGGAGTCAAGGCTAAGGCACGACAATGCAAGGCTAGGCAGTGCACGGCAAGGCAAGGAAAGGGTAATGGAAGGCACAGCAAGGCAAGGAAAGGGTAATTGAAGGCAAGGCAAGGCAAGGCAAAGCAAGGCAAGGCAAGGCACGGCAAGGCAACGTAAGGGTAAGGGAAGGCACGGCAAGGCAAGGGAAGGACAAGGCAAGGCACGGCAAGGCAAGGCAAGGCTAAGGCAGGGCAAGGCAATGCTAGGCAAGGGTAAAGGAAGACACGGCAAGGGAAGACAAGGGCAACGGAAGGCACGGCAAGGCAAGGGAAGGACAAGGCAAGGCACGGCATGGCAAGGCAATGGTAAGGCAAGGCAACGAAAGGCTAGGCAATGTACGGAAAGGCAAGGAAAGGATAACGGAAGGCAAGGCAAGGCAAGGCAATGTAAAGATGAGGCAAAGCAACGCAAGGCAATGCAAAGTGAAGGCAACCGACGCAAGGCTAAGGCAAAGGGAGGCAAGGTATGGGTAACAGAACGCACGGCAAGGCAAGACAAGTGTAACGGAAGGCTCGGCAAGGCAAGGGAAGGACAAGGCAAGGCAATTAAAGGCAAGACAAGGGTAACAGAAGGCTCGGCAAGGCATCGCAAGGCTAGGCAATGCACGGCAATGCAAGGAAAGGGTAAGGGAATGCAAGGCAAAGCTAAGGCAAGACAATGCAAGGCTAGGCAATGCACGGATACGGCAAGGAAAGGGTAACGGAAGGCAAGGCAAGGCAAAGCAAAGCAAGGCAAGGGTAGAGGAAGGCACGGCAAGGAAATACAAGGGTAACGGAAGGCACGAAAAGGCAAGGGAAGCACATGGCAAGGCAAGGCAAGGTAAGGCAACGCTAAGGCAAGGCAATGTCATGCAAGGCCAGGTTAAAGGAAGGCAAGACAAGCACGGTTAAGGCAAGGGGAGACAAAGCTAATGCACGACAACGCAAGGCTAGGCAATGGACGGAAAGGCAAGGAAAGGATAATAGAAGAAAAGACAAGGCAAGGCAAAGGAAGGCAAGGGAAGGCAAGGGAAGGAGAAGGCAAGGCACGGCAAGGCAAAGCAAGGCTAAGGCAACGAAAGGCAACGCAAGGCAACACGAAGTTAAGGCAAGGCATGGAACGGGTTACGGAAGGCAAGGCACGGAAAGGCAAGGAAAGGGTAACGAAAGGCAAGGCCCAGCAAGGCAAGGCAAGGCTAAGGCAAGGCAACGCAAAGCAAAGAAATGGTAACGGAAGGCACGGCAATCTTAGGCAAAGCAAGAAAAGGCAAGGGTAACACAGGGCACGGCAAGGCAAGGCAAGCCAAGTAAGGCTATAGCAAGGGAAGGAAAGGCTATGGCACGACAACGCACGGCTAGGCAATGCACCGCAAGGAAAGGAAAGGGTAACGGAAGGCAGGGCAAGGCAAGACAAATCAAGGCAAGGCAAGGGTAATGGACGGCACGGCAAGACAAGGGAAGGACAAGGCAAGGCAAGGCACGCCAAGGCAAGGCAAGGCTAAGGCAAGGCAACGCAAGGCAAAGCAAGGCAAGTTTAAGGTCAGGCAAGCCAAGCAAGGCTAAGTTAAGGGGAGGCAAGGCTAAGCCACGAAAACGCAAGGCTAGGCAATGCACGGCAAGGCAAGGAAAGGGTAACGGAAGCGAAGGCACGGCAAGGCAACGAATGGGTAACGGATTGTAAGGCAGGGCAAGGGAAAGACAAGGTTATGGCAAGGCAACGCAAGGGAACGCAAAGTTAAGGCAAGGCAGGCAAGGAAAGGGTAACGGAAGGCACGGCAAGGCAAGGGAAAGATAAGGCAAGGCAAGGCAAGGATAAGGCAAAGCAACGCAAAGCAACGCAAGGTTAAGGCAAGGGCAGCCAAGCAAGGCTAAGGCAAGGGGAGACAAGGCTAAGGCACGATAACGCAAGGCTAGGAAATGCACGGCAAGGCAAGGAAAGGGTAACAGAAGGCAAGGCAATGCAAGGCAAAGCAAGGCAAGGAAAGAGTAACGGAAGGCACAGCAAGGCAAGGAAAGCGTAACAGAAGGCAAGGCAAGGCAAAGCAAGGCAGGGCAAGGCAAGGGTAACTGAACGCACGGCAAGGCAAGGAAAGGGTAACGGAAGGGAAGGCAAGGGAAGGCAAAGCTAAGGCAAGACAATGCAAGGGTAGGCATTGCCAGGATAAAGCAAGGAAAGGGTAACGGAAGGCAAGGCAAGGGAAGGCAAAGCAAGACGAAGCAAGGGTAAAGGAAGGCACGGCAGGGCAACACAAGGGTAACGGAAGGCACGGCAAGGCAAGGGAAGGACATGGCAAGGCAAGGCAAGGTAAGGCAGGGCTAAGGCAAGGCAATGCAAGGCTAGGCAATGCACGGCAAGGCAAGGAAAGGGTAAGGAAAAGCAACGCAAGGCTAGGCAATGCACGGCAAGGCAAGGGAAGGGTAACGGAAGGCAAGGCAAGGCAAGGCAAAGCAAGGCAAGGGAAGTGTAACGGAAGGCAGGGGAAGGCAAGGGAAGGACAAGGCAAGGCACGGCAAGGCAAGGCAACGCTAAGGCAAGGCAACGCAAGGCTAGGCAAGGGTGAAGGAAGGCAAGACAAGCAAGTTTAAGGCAAGGGGAGACAAAGTTAATGCACGACAACGCAAGGCTAGGCAATGGACCGCAAGGCAAGGCAAGGGAAACAGAAGTCAAGGCAATGCAACGTAAGGCATGGCTTAGGCAAGGCAATGTCATGCAAGGCCGGTTTAAGGGAAGGCAAGACAAGAAAGGCTAAGGCAAGGGGAGTCAAGGCTAAGGCACGACAATGCAAGGCTAGGCAGTGCACGGCAAGGCAAGGAAAGGGTAACGGAAGGGAAGGGAAGGCAAGGCAAGGCAAAGCAAGGCAAGACAAGTCAAAGCAACGCAAAACAAGGCAAGGCAAGTGTAACGGAAGGGACAGCAAGGCATGGGAAGGACAAGGCAAGGCAGGGCAAGGCAAGGAAAGGCTAAGGCAAGGCAACGCAAGTCTAGGCAATGCCCGGCAAGGCAAGGGAATGGTAACGGAAGGCAAGGCAAGGCAAGGCAAAGCAAGGCAAGGGAACTGTAACGGAAGGCACGGCAAGGCAACGTAAGGGTAAGGGAAGGCACGGCAAGGCAAGGAAAGGACAAGGCAAGGCACGGCAATGTAGGGTAAAGGACGGCATGGCAAGGCAAGACAATGGTAACGGAAGGCAAGGCACGGCAAGGCAAGGAAAGGGTAACGGAACGCACAGCAAGGAAAGGAAAGCGTAACGGAAGGCAAGGCAAGGCCAGGCAAGGCTACACATGGCTGGGCAATGAACGGCAAGGCAACGTAAGGGTAAGGGAAGGCACGGCAATTCAAGGGAAGGACAAGGCAAGGCACGGCAAGGCAAGGGTAACGGAATGCATGGCAAGACAATGGTAACAGAAGGCAAGGAACGGCAAGGCAAGGCAAGGCTAAGGCAACGCAACGCAACGCAACGTAACGCAAGGCAACGCAAAGTTAAGGCTAGGCAAGGAAAGGGTAACGGAATGCAAGGCACGGCAAGGCAACGCAAGGCTAAGACAAGGCAACGCAAGGCAACGCAAAGTTAAGGCAAGGCAAGGAAAGGGTAACGGAAGGCAAGGCAAGGCAAGGGTAACGGAAGGCACGGCAAGGCAAGGGAAAGACAAGTCAAGGCAAGGCAAGGCAAGGCAAGGTTAAGGCAAGGCAAGCCAAGCAAGGCTAAGGCAAGGGGAGACAAGGCTAAGTCACGACAATGGAAGGCTAGGCAATGCACGGTAAGGCAAGGAAAGGGTAACAGAAGGTAAGGCATTGCAAGGCAAAGCAAGGCAAGAAAAGGGTAACAGAAGGCACAGGAAGGCAAGGAAAGCGTAACGGAAGGCAAGGCAAGGCAAGGCAAAGCAAGGCAAGGCAAGGGTAACTGAATGAACGGCAAGCAAATTAAGGACAAGGCAAGGCACGGCAAGGCAAGGCAAGGCTTGTACAACGCAACGCAACGCAAGGTAACGCGAAGTTAAGGCAAGGCAAGGAAAGGGTAATGGAAGGCAAGGCACGGAAAGGCAAGGAAAGGGTATCGGAAGGCAAGACACGGCAAGGCAATGCAAGGTTATGTCAAGGCAACTCAAGTCAACGCAAAGTAAATGCAAGGCAAGGAAAGGGTAACAGAAAGCAAAGCAAGGCAAGTCAAAGCAAGTCAAAGCAAGGCAAGGCAAGGTTAACGGAAGGGACAGCAAGGCATGGGAAGGACAAGGCAAGGCAGGGCAAGGCAAGGAAAGGCTAAGACAAGGCAACGCAAGGCTAGGCAATTCACGGAAATGCAAGGAAAGGGTAATGGAAGGAAGGCAAGGCAAGGCAAGGCAAGGCAAGGCAAGGGAAGTGTAACGGAATTCAAGGCAAGGCAACGCAAAGCATGGCAAGGCAAGTCAAAGCAAGGCAAAGCAAGGCAAGGCAAGGTTAACGGAAGGGACCGCAAGGCATGGGAAGGACAAGGCAAGGCAGGGCAAGGCAAGGAAAGGCTAAGGCAATGCAACGTAAGCCTAGGCAATGCACGGCAAGGCAACGTAAGGGTAATGGAAGACACGGCAAGGCAAGGGAAGGAAAAGGCAAGGCACGGCAAGGCAAGGGTAACGGAAGGTATGGTAAGGCAAGACAATGGTAACGGAATGCAAGGCATGGCAAGGCAAGGCAAGGCCAAGGCAACGCAAGGCAACGCAAAGTGAAGGCAAGGCAAGGGTAACGAAAGGGAAGGCACGGCAAGGCAAGGAAAGGGTAACGGAATGCAAGGCACGGAAAGGCAACGCAAGGCTAAGGCAAGGCAACGCAAGGCAACGCAAAGTTAAGTCAAGGCAAGGAACGTGTAACGGAAGGCAAGGCAAGGCACGGAAAAGCAATGCAAGGCAACGGTAACGAAAGGCACGGCAAGGCAAGGGAAAGAGAAGGAATGGAAAGGCAAGGATAAGGCAAAGGAACGCAAAGCAAGGCAAGGTTAAGGCAAGGGAAGCCAAGCAAGGCTAAGGCAAGGGGAGACAAGGCTAAGGCACGACAAGGCAAGGCTAGGCAATGCACGGAAAGCCAAGGAAAGGGGAACAGAAGGCAAGGCAATGCAAGGCAAAGCAATGAATGGAAAGGGTAACGGAAGGCACAGCAAGGCAAGGAAAGCGTAACGGAAGGCAAGGCAAGGCAAGGCAAAGCAAGGCAAGGCAAGGGTAACTGAAGGCGTGCAAGGCAAGGGAAGGAAAAGGCAAGGCACGGCAAGGCAAGGCAAGGCTTACACAACGCAACGCAACGCAAGGGAACGCGAAGTTAAGGCAAGGCAAGGAAAGGGTAACAGAAGGCAAGGCACGGAAAGGCAAGGAAAGGGTATCGGAAGGCAAGGCACGGCAAGGCAAGTCAAGGCTAAGGCAAGGCAACGCAAGTCAACGCAAAGTTAAGGCAAGGCAAGGAAAGGGTAACAGAAAGCAAGGCAAGGCAAGGCAAAGCAAGGCAAGGAAAGGGTAACGGAAGGCAAGTCAAGGCAAGGCAAGGCAAAGCAAGGCAAGGCAAGTCAAAACAAGGCAAAGCAAGGCAAGGCAAGGGTAACGAAACGGACGGCAAGGCATGGGAAGGACAAGGTAAGGCAGGGCAAGGCAAGGAAAGGCTAAGGCAAGGCAACGCAAGGCTAGGCAATGCAACGGCAAGGCAAGGGAAGTGTAACGGAAGGCACGGCAAGGCGAGGGAAGGAAAAGGCAAGGCACGGCAAGGCAAGGCAAGGCTAAGGCAAGGCAACGCAAGGCTAGGCAAGGGTAAACG